>NW_024099391.1:0-12034 GCF_016545835.1 Crotalus tigris
ATACCAAAACGGCTCAATTTCTGGAAACTAGAAAAAGGACCATTTTAAGCATGAAATTTAACCCCGAATCCCATTCTGAGGTCCATTTTTACATTTGGGTCAAAAAGATTTTTCATCTTTGGAGCAGCAAAATCTATGTCCCCCACATCAGGAATTTACTTCCCTAGATACCAAAACGGCTTAATTTTTGAAAATTAGAAGAAGCACCATTTTTAAGCATGAAATTTAACCCCGAATCCCATTCTGAGCTCCGTTTTTACATTTGGGTCAAAAAAATATTTTCATCTTTGGAGTAGAAAAATCTATGACCCCGGCATCAGGAATTTCCTTCCCAGTATACCAAAATGTCTCAATTTTTGAAAACTAGAAAAAGCACCATTTTTAAGCATAAATTTAACTCCGAATCCCATTCTGATGTCCGATTTTACCTTTCAGTCAAAAAAAAATTTTCATCTCCGGAGCACAAAAATCTATGACCCCGGCATCAGGAATTTCCTTCCCTGGATACCAAAATGGCTCAATTTTTGAAAACTAGAAAAAGCACCATTTTAAGCATGAAATTGAACACCCAATTCCCATTCTGAGGTCCGTGTTTACATTTGGGTCAAAAAAAAATTTTCATCTTTGGAGTAGAAAAATCTATGACCCCGGCATCAGGAATTTCCTTCCCAGTATACCAAAACGGCTCAATTTTTGAAAACTAGAAAAAGCACCATTTTTCAGCATGAAATTTAACCCCGAATCCCATTCTGAGGTCCGTTTTTACATTTGGGTCAAAAAAAATTTTTCATTTCCTGAGCACAAAAATACGTGACCGCGGCATCAGCAATTTCCTTCCCTGGATACCAAAACGGCTTAATTTTTGAAAATTAGAAGAAGCACCATTTTTAAGCATGAAATTTAACCCCGAATCCCATTCTGAGGTCCGTTTTTACATTTCAGTCAAAAAAAATTTTTCATCTTTGGAGCAGAAAAATCTATGACCCCCAGGCATCAAGGAATTTTCTTCCTGTAACCAAAACAGCTCAATTTTTTTGATAACTAGAAAAAGCAACCATTTTTAAGCATTGAAATTTAACCCCGAATCCCATTCTTGAGGTACCGTTTTACATTTGGGTCAAAAAAAATTTTTCATCTTCAGAGCACAAAAATCTGTGACTCCGGCATCAGGAATTTCCGTCCCTGGATACCAAAACGGCTCAATTTTTGAAAACTAGAAGAAGCACCATTTTTAAGCATGAAATTTAACCCCGAATCCGCTTCTGAGGTCCGTTTTTACATTTCAGTCAAAAAAAAATTTTCATCTTTGGAGCAGAAAAATCTATGACCCCGGCATCAGGAATTTCCTTCCCTGGATACCAAAACTGCTCAATTTTTGAAAACTAGAAGAAGCACCATTTTTAAGCATGAAATTTAACCCCGAATCCCATTCTGAGGTCCGTTTTTACATTTGGGTCAAAAAGATTTTTCATCTTTGAAGCAGCAAAATCTATTTCCCCGACATCAGGAATTTACTTCCCTAGATACCAAAACGGCTTAATTTTTGAAAATTAGAAGAAGCAACATTTTTAAGCATGAAATTTAACCCCGAATCCCATTCTGAGGTCCGTTTTTACATTTGGGTCAAAAAAAATTTTTCATTTCCGGAGCACAAAAATACGTGACCACGGCATCAGCATTTCCTTCCCTGGATTACCAAAAACGGCTTAATTTTTGAAATTAGAAGAAGAACCATTTTTTAGCATGAAAATTTAACCCCGAATATCTCATTCTGAGGTCCGTTCTTACCTGTGGGTCAAAAGAAAATTTTCTCCTCCGAGCACAAAAATCCGTGACCCCGGCTCAGGAATTTCCCTCCCTGGATCCAAAACGGCTCAATTTTTGAAAAACTAGAAAAAGCAACATTTTTAAGCATGAAATTTAACCCCGAATCCCATTCTGAGGTCCGTTTTTACATTTCAGTCAAAAAAAAATTTTCATCTTTGGAGCAGAAAAATCTATCACCCCGGCATCAGGAATTTCCTTCCTGTATACCAAAACGGCTCAATTTTGAAAACTAGAAGGAAGCACCATTTTTAAGCATGAAATTTAAACCCCGAATCCCATTCTGAGGTCCGTTTTACATTTGGGTAAAAAATTTTTTTTTATTTCCGGAGCACAAAAATCTATGACGCCGGCATCAGGAATTTACTTCCCTTGATACCAAAACGGCTCAATTTTTGAAAATTAGAAGAAGCACCATTTTCAAGCATTATATTTAACCCCGAATCCCATTCTGAGGTCCGTTTTTACATTTCAGTCAAAAAAAAATTTTCATCTCCGGAGCACAAAAATCCGTGACCCCGGCATCAGGAATTTCCTTCCCTGTATACCAAAACGACTCAATTTTTGAAAACTAGAAGAAGCACCATTTTTAAGCATGAAATATAACCCCGAATCCGATTCTGAGGTCTGTTTTTACATTTCAGTCAAAAAAAAAATTTTCATCTTTGGAGCAGAAAAATCTATGACCCCGGCATCAGGAATTTCCTTCCCTGGATACCAAAACAGCTCAATTTTTGATAACTAGAAAAAGCACCATTTTTAAGCATGAAATTTAACCCCAAATCCGATTCTGAGGTCCGTTTTTACATTTCAGTCAAAAAAAAATTTTCATCTTTGGAGCAGAAAAATCCATGACCCCAGTATCAGGAATTTCCTTCCCTGTATACCAAAACGGCTCAATTTTTGAAAACTAGAAGAAGCACCATTTTTAAGCATGAAATTGAACCCCTAATCCCATTCTGAGCTCCGTTTTTACTTTTGTGTCAAAAAAATTTTTTCATTTCCGGTGAGGTGGGCAGGAAAAAGTTCAATATATCTATATCCTAATAGGAATGCTTGTTGCTGACAATAGTTAATAGATAATATTAAGCTTGGCTGTGAAATGTAACCTAAATCATATAACCTGTGTGTCATAATTGTAGAGATGTGTTCATGCTGTGTAGAAACCATTTTACAAGAAGTGTCAGTGTCAACTGAAAGTCACAGATGTTGTAAGATAGCACCCGTGTAGAGAGGTGTGGTAAGACAACCGTTTGTATGAACTTCTCCTTTTTCCGATGTGTTGTCTCAAGATATGAACTTCTCTCTTTTAGTGTGTTAAAGGTAGATAAGAAGTCATCTATTAGGTTAAGCGTGGGCGGCAAGCTGTATAAAAATGACACCCTCAGAGTAACTCAGGGTTCAGAATTTGTCATGTGAATGCTCTGAACCATTGTGCACAAATAAAGCCTGTTTTCTCCAACCCTTCGTGGTCTTGTCTTCTGATGTAAGTATCGTGGTTTTTGCCACAACAATTATCTGGCGACCGCGGCAGGACGGCAAGGAGTCGTGGGGCTCTCTGGAGGGCACACCCTGATGCCAGGGGCCTGTAGTGTTAGGGGGAACATCCCAGGCGCCATCGGACCTTTTATTCCGAGGGACTTCCCTGTGACACAGGGCTCCAGCATTGGCGGTCGGCCACTCCAAGAACCACTGGTGAAGGGTAAGGAGACCAGGCAACTTTCCAGCCGACTAGAGGACAAAGGATTCGCCTGCAGGCAAGTATTGAAAGGGAAATAAGGAATCCCTCCCTGTAAGCAGGGACGGAGGAGAGGACTGATCACCCTCTCTTTGGAATAAGGTGGGAGGATTGGTGTGTGTGTTTGCAGTGAGTGAGTGGCGCTCGAACTTCCCATCGGTGACCGTTGAGTTTCCGGCTCCCTGGGTCTAGCGCGTATAAGTGAAACCCTCAGTGTAATCCCGAGTGGAAGGACCCCCTTACCTTCCTCTCATCCCTTTTCCTCATTTGTCTTGTCTGGTGCCCTGGGAGGCTTATTGGGTGGTGGTGAAAGTGTACCCTTACTCCGTTGGGGTGAATGTCAAAGCACTTTAAGTCTGCTTATGAGGATCAGGATTATGGTATTAAGTGGAACAGGCATAAGTTGAGGACCTTCTGTGAGGTAGATTGGCCCAGCTTTAACATAGGCTGGCCAAGCACAGGGACATTAGATCCATCCATTACTCTAAAAGTACATCAGCTAGTGTTCAATCCCACGTTAGGGCACCCAGACCAGGCACCCTATATTGATGTGTGGCTCGGCTTGTTGCAAAGACCTCCACCATGTATCCAGAAATGCAAAACTGTCCCCTATGTTAAAAAAATTTAGAAGATAGAAAAAGCTGGGGACAAGCCATAATCCAACCAGATGTCCAGAAGCAAGGGACCCAAACTGGACCTTCAGCAAGAAGTGGCCCGAAAGACTTTGGTGAAAAGAGAAAAGGAGGAGGAAAAGAAAAAGGATCAGAAAATGCAAAGGAAAGCTGAATTGCTTGCAGTTGCTATGATGGGGGTGTCAAGGGGAGGTGGCAGAGGTAGAGGATGGGGAAGGGTGTTAGGACAAAACCAGTGTGCCATATGTAAGAAGGAAGGACACTGGAAGGGTGAATGTCCAGAAAGAGAAAAGGATGAAGAAAAAGGAGGGGGAAGAGGCAGGTTTGCGAAGAGCTACAGAGGTCGCCCAAGGAGAAGCCAGGGAGGGAGAGAAAGAAGAAGAGGATTTTCAAGGACTCCCCTCATAGGCCTGGCAGAAGCAGAGGAATGGGACTGAGACCGACTGGGTTCAGCCCGCCTCCCAGAACTTGTGGTCAGTTTAACAGTAGGAGGCAAATCTATTCCCTTCCTTGTGAATACTGGAGCCACCCGATCAGTCCTAACCCAACCCCTAAGCCAAGCCTCCCCTCACTCTATCAACATACAAGAGCAACAGGAAAAATATTGCAGCAACCCTTTTTGGAGCCCTTAAGTTGCACTATGGGGAGGAAAAATAACCCATCAGTTTGAATATATGCCAATTCTTTTATTGGTAAGGGATCTGCTTTATAAACTAAGGGTGCAGATCTCCTTTGAAGAGGATGGCACAATGGCCATAAAATATGGAAAGGTGATGATGGAAGTACCTCATGCAGAGGAATGAAGAATGGTGATGCTGGCACAAATGATAGAGAAAAATGCCAGATGGGAAGAATTTGATGTATCATATTTGTGGGCAGAGGACAACCCCCCTGGTTTTGCAAAGCATCATCCGCTATCTGCCAGCTGCTGTACCGAAGGATAGGAAAGAGTTAAGAGGATTTTTAGTTGCTGCTGGCTTCTGCCGAATATGGATCCCTACCTTTAGTTTAAAAGCAAAATTCCTATATGAGGCCACAAAGGGGGGGAGATAAAGAACCATTGCGATAGGAACAGCAAGAAAATAATAGCTTCACCACTCTCACGGAGGCTCTAATGTGCGCCCCTAGTTTAGGTCTACTAGACTTGGAAAAGTTATTTCAACTGTTTGTAGATACAAAGCAAAATGTGGCAGTAGGAGTTCTCACCCAGAAAATAGGAACCTGGCATCACCCGGTCACTTATCTGTCTAAACAGCTTGATAGTGTAGCCAGAGGGTGGCCGGCTTGCCTCAAAGCAATTGCTGGAACAGCGTTATTAACACAGGAAGCTAACAAGTTGACTTTTGGACAAAAGTTAGATATCTACACACCCCATGCTCTTAAAGCTGTCTTAGAAGCAAAGGACATTTGTGGCTGACCAACCCACGCATGCTGAAGTATCAGTAATACATAATCCAATGGTTATATTAATTTAATCAAACTCACTGAATCCAGCCACGCTGCTGCCTGAACCAGACTTGGAAACCACACACAGTTGCATACAAGCTATTGAAGAAACTTACGCTAGCCGCTCAGACATGAGAGATGCCCCCCTGCTTGATCCAGACTTTACAATATACATGGGTAGAACTAGTTTTATGTAAGAAGACATTCGAAAGGCAGGATGTGCTGTGGTGACTTTGGAGGAAGTATGGAAAGCTGAGCAACTTCCGCCCGGTACAAATGCTCAGCTAGCTGACCTGTATGCATTAACTAGAGCTTTGGAGTTGGCAAAAGGAAAGTGTATTAATATTTACACAGACTCTAAGTATGTATTCCTAACAGTGCAAGTCCATGGAGCCTTATACAAAGAACGGGGACTTATAACATCAGGGGGAAAGGATGTTAAGTATGGACCACAGATATTGTGTCTGCTGAATAGTGTGTGGGAGCCTAAGGAAGTAGCTGTAATGCATTGCAAAGGGCATCAGAAGGGAGCATCAGATATTCAATTAGGAAATAATAAGGCAGACTGGGAAGCTCGCATTGCTGCACTAAAGGCACCTTTTGAGCATACAAATTGTCTAGCTTTGTGGACCCCTGAGGAACAGGAACAGGGTAAACCAGACTACTCTCAGGAAGACTTGGACAAAGCTGAGATGCTGGAAGCAAGGCAGGAAGATGGTTGATGGATTTTGCCAGACCAGTGAGTCTTTATCCCAGGATATATGGCATGGGATGTAGTGCAACAGGTTCATAAGCAACTGTACCTGGGAAGGGCGGCACTGGCCAATGCCCTGAAGAGAGAGGTTTATATTGACAAAATACACAGTATTGCAGCAAATGTTTGTGCTAGATGTGAGATCTGTTCCACCAACAACCCAAGGCAAGGACCCCAACTGCCTCAAGAACATCAGCCCAGAGGAAATTATCCCTTTGATTCCTTGATGATTGATTTCACTGACATGCCATGCTCAGGTCCCTATAAAGCAATGCTAGTCATAGTATGTACATACACTGGATGGCCGGATTGCATCCCTACAAGGAAGAAAAAAAAAAAAGCAACTGAGGTCGCAAAAGCCTTGCTTCATATTATTATTCCCAGGTATGGGTTGCCATCTAGAATCTCTTCAGATAATGGTCCTGAATTTATCTATAGAGCCACCCAAAAGAGAGCAGCTATGCTAGGAATAACATGGAAGCTTGACTGTAGTTTCCATGCTCAATCAGGAGGAAGGGTGGAGAGAATACATAGGCCATTAAGGAAAAATATTGGCAAAAAAATAAAAATATGTCAGGAAACTCAGATTAAGTGGCCAGATGCTTTAAATATGGCCCTGGTTGTGGTAAGGTGTGCCCCACAAAGGGGGCTGCTCGTGTCTCCCTTTGAATTATTGTATGGCAGAGTCCCCAACTTACTCAAACCAGGTGTCCAGAACTCTGAACAAGTGGCAGATACTGTTAAATTAGAACAGCTGCAGGCTCTTAACACTATAGTCCAGTGGCTACACCAATATGTTCTAACCCAAAGACCCCATGTCTTGGTTACACTAACACATAATATACCACCGGGACAGGAGGTCTGGGTAAAGGCTTGGAAGAGGGAAGTCTTAAGCCCAAAGTGGAAAGGGCTGTATACTGTTGTTATGTGTTCTCCCCTTGCTATTAAGGTGGCTGAGATCAGGTCGTGGATCCATTGGTCCAGGGTTAAATTCGCAGCCCCCACCCTATGGAAAGTGAATAGTGACCCAACTCAACCCTTTAAACTCACCCTGCATCGTAGGAGAAGGAGCCTCTCCTCTTCTGGTGACACCCCGGAAGCTGCACCCCTGCGAACGGGAGAGGTGAAGCAAACCCCTGCAGGTGTTACTCCGGAAGCTAACACCCATCGCACGGGCAACAAAAGGTCCCTACCTTGGAAACTGCGTTCACATCATTAGTCTTAGAAGTCTTTTTAATTGGTTATGGATTCCACCCAGAGGATGAGGGAAACTGCCTGTATTAGAAAAGGGCCCAGCCCAACAATTTGGGTGGTGGTAATGTTGTTGTTAATCACTGTTATAATTAACTCTCTGTTTCTGTATAGAGGGATCACAGTCAAAGAGAAGGGGGTTGAGGGTGTGCCTGAGGACTGGCTAATTGAACCCGATGATCTGAATATCAGTAAGGCTGTCACCCCATCCCCCACTTTAAGTTCTCCGGAACCTGTATCAACCTCTGTGGGACAGGGTCTTTCCACAAGGGAGGGAGATCATAAGGGAGTAAGGGGTGATGAATATCTCTTGGGGGACCCACGACCTTACCCTTCAGACCACGTCCCTCCTTGTGATGAATGTTTTGTAGACCTTCCTACAGGGAGACACTTGGTTTATATGGCTTTGGAATTGAGGGGACTGGTGAAGACCCTAAGACCTACCTCACGGTCCAAGTAGAACGAATCTATGATGGGCAAATTAGGTCTTTAGGCTGGTCTGTATATGATAATCTGAAGAAACTAGAAGATGACCCCCTCCCTATAAGTACAACAGCTACTAATTTGTTTATTGAAATGGCTGAGGAGGTGGCAAAAACACTCACTGTAAAGAATTGTTTTGTATGTGGTGGTACCAACATGGGGGAACAATGGCCATGGGAAGCATTAGAGGCCACCCCTGAAATTTATAACAACATGTTTAATGCTGGAAACGTGACAGCTCGAACTCGCTTCTCAGGAGCTGTGTGGACTTTGGCTACTAACCTGGTTGGGAGGAACTGTTTCTTCAGAAACTATACTGTGCCGGTAGGACATCTAATCTGTTTGGGATATTGGGATCAGGACTATGTAAAATGGGTCTCTCCTGGTCAAAGCCCAGAGCCCGCTGAATTTGAGGGAGCTCTGCTCCCCTATCTTAAAGGCACTCAAAATGAGTGGATTGCCCCAGAAAACATGTATTGGATTTGTGGTAATTTGGCCTATGAGAGGCTACCCCTAAACTGGGCAGGAACCTGTGTTTTAGGTTGGATTAAACCATCCTTCTTCCTGTTACCTATCAGGGCCCGACAGCTGCTAGGTGTCCCTGTATATGACCCCATAGGGATGCTGAGACGAAGGAGAGATGTGGAAACCGCTTTCTCTAATTTCCCCTGTAAAGAGCTAGCTGAATATGAGAAGACCAATGTCTGGAATTCTGAAAGAATAGTGTGCTCTTATGGACAGGCTACATGGGCTGAGGATGGGTCATATGGCTACAGGACACCTATCTATATGTTGAACAGAATTATCCGACTCCAAGCTGTCTTGGATCTCGCAGGCCAACGTTTGGATAAGGCTCTCAATATATTGTCTGATACTACTGATAAGATTCGAAGAGCAGCATATCAGAATAGGTTGGTCCTAGATTACATCTTGGCAAAGGAAGGAGGTGTTTGCGGAAAGTTCAACCTTTCCAATTGCTGTTTGCAAATTGATGGGACAGGAAAGGTCATTAAGCAGTTGACCACTGAAATGAGGCAACTTACCCATAATGCTGACCAAGAATGGAAAGGTTTTGACTTTACTCAAGTGTTTACATCCTGGTTACCCAAGCTGCCTGGTTTGCAAGCCATCGTGGCCCTCATGGGAATCATTGCCCTTGGTTGTCTAATTCTACCTTGTATTTTACCTATTGTTACTCGCACCATTTCCAAGAGCCTCTCTATGCTCGTCGAGAAAAGAGCCATAGCCCAGATCATGGCCCTTGTAGAGGAAGGGGAATATGCTACCTTATGTTATCCTCCAAGGTATGAAACTCCTCAATAATCTCATGATTTTAGTGAATTTTCAAGGGGAGGAAATGAGGTGGGCAGGAAAAAGTTCAATATATCTATATCTTAATAGGAATGCTTGTTGCTGACAATAGTTAATAGATAATATTAAGCTTGGCTGTGAAATGTAACCTAAATCATATAACCTGTGTGTCATAATTGTAGAGATGTGTTCATGCTGTGTAGAAACCATTTTACAAGAAGTGTCAGTGTCAACTGAAAGTCACAGATGTTGTAAGATAGCACCCGTGTAGAGAGGTGTGGTAAGACAACCTTCTCCTTTTTCCTATGTGTTGTCTCAAGATATGAACTTCTCTCTTTTAGTGTGTTAAAGGTAGATAAGAAGTCATCTATTAGGTTAAGCGTGGGTGGCAAGCTGTATAAAAGTGACACCCTCAGAGTAACTCGGGATTCAGAATTTGTCATGTGAATGCTCTGAACCATTGTGCACAAATAAAGCCTGTTTTCTCCAACCCTTCGTGGTCTTGTCTTCTGATTTAGGATCGTGGTTTTTCACAACACCGGCGTACAAATACTTTCCCAGCGGCATCAGCATTTCCTTCCCTGATAACCAAACGGCTCAATTTGTGAAAACTAGAAAAAGCACATTTTAAGCATGAGATTTAACCCCGAATCCCATTCTGAGGTCCATTTTTACATTTGTGTCAAAAAAATTTTTCACCTGAAGAGCACAAAAATCCCTGACCCCGGCATCGGGAATTTCCTTCCCCGGACACCAAAATGGCTGAATTTTTAAAAACTACATAAAGCACCATTTTTAAGCATGAGATTTAACCCCGAATCCCATTCTGATGTCCGGTTTTACATTTGGGTCAAAAAAAATTTTCCCTCTTGGGCACAGAAATCCGTGACCCGGACATCAGGAATTTCCTTCCCCAGATACCAAAACAGCTCAATTTTTTAAAACTAGGAAAAGCACCATTTTTAAGCAATGAAATTAAACCCCGATCTCTTCTGAGGTCCGTTTTTAACATTTGGGTCAAAAAAATTTTTTCATCTCCGGAGCAACAAAAATCCGGTGACCCCGGCATCAGGAATTTCCTCCCAGGATACCAAAACGCTTCAATTTTGAAAACTAGAAAAAGCTACATTTTAAGTTACATGAATTTAACCCCGAAACCCCGAATCCCATTCGGAGCTCCGTTTTTACATTTCCGTTCAAACAAATTTTTCATCTTTGGAGCCAGAAAAACTATGACCCAGCATCAGGATTTCCTTCCCTGGATACCAAAACGGCTCAATTTTTGATAACTAGAAAAAGCACCATTTTTAAGCATGAAATTTAACCCCGAATCCCCTTCTGAGCTCTGTTTTTACATTTGGGTCAAAAAAAATTTTCATCTTTGGAGCAGAAAAATCCGTGGCCCCGGCATCAGGAATTTCCTTCCCTGTATACCAAAACGGCTCAATTTTTGAAAACTAGAAAAAGCACCATTTTTAAGCATGAAATTTAACCCCGAACCACATTCTGAGGTCCGTTTTTACATTTTAGTCAAAAAAAAATTTTCATCTCAGGAGCAGAAAAATCTATGACCCCGGCATCAGGAATTTCCTTCCCTGGATACCAAAACAGCTCAATTTTTGATAACTAGAAAAAGCACCATTTTTAAGCATGAAATATAACCCCGAATCCGATTCTGAGCTCCGTTTTTACATTTCAGTCAAAAAAAAATTTTCATCTTTGGAGCAGAAAAATCCATGACCCCGGCATCAGGAATTTCCTTCCCTGTATACCAAAACGGCTCAATTTTTGAAAACTAGAAAAAGCAACATTTTTAAGCATGAAATTTAACCCCGAATCCCATTCTGGGCTCCGTTTTTACATTTGGGTCAAAAAAATATTTCATCTCCGGAGCAAAAAAATCTGTGACCCCGGCATCAGGAATTTCCCTCCCTGGATACCAAAACGGCTCCATTTTTGAAAACTAGAAAAAGCAACATTTTTAAGCATGAAATTTAACCCCGAATCCCATTCTGAGGTCCGTTTTTACATTTCAGTCAAAAAAAAATTTTCATCTTTGGAGCAGAAAAATCTATCACCCCGGCATCAGGAATTTCCTTCCCTGGATACCAAAACAGCTCAATTTTTGATAACTAGAAAAAGCACCATTTTTAAGCATGAAATTAAACCCCAAATCCGATTCTGAGGTCCGTTTTTACATTTCAGTCAAAAAAAAATTTTCATCTTTGGAGCAGAAAAATCCATGACCCCGGCATCAGGAATTTCCTTCCCTCTATACCAAAACGGCTCAATTTTTGAAAACTAGAAGAAGCACCATTTTTAAGCATGAAATTTAACCCCGAATCCCATTCTGAGGTCCGTTTTTACTTTTGGGTCAAAAAAATTTTTTCATTTCCGGAGTACAAAAATACGTTACCGCGGCATCAGCAATTTCCTTCCCTGGATACCAAAACGGCTCAATTAGTGAAAACTAGAAAAAGCACCATTTTAACGCATGAAATTTAAACCCCGATCCCATTCTGAGCATCCGTTTTTACATTTGGGTCAAAAATTTTCATCTTTGGAGCAGCAAAATCTATGTCCCCGACATCAGGA
>NW_024099392.1:0-9286 GCF_016545835.1 Crotalus tigris
CAGGATGGAAGCAATTCCTAATAAGGCTGCCTTTTGCAATTAATTAATAGCGAATTTGTCAATGCCAATGGTGTTCAAGTGGTGCTCCAGTTGTTTTGGGACTGCACCCAAGGAGCCTATGACTATTGGTACTACCCTTGCTTGCTTTTGCCACAGACTTTCTATTTCTATTTGTAGGTCTTTGTATTTTGTTATCTCTTGTAAGGCTTTGATTTCTTTGCCCTGGGTAAACCTTTGCAGTTCATCCAATTCTGTTTCTGTAAATACTTTATTTCGTATTATAAATCGGCGTTATGATATCTGCTCAGTCTCCATGATTCTGTTAGTTATCTGATCTGGAGAGTTTGCGCTATCAGTTTCCCCATCAGAAGGAACTGGTGCATTCGTTGTAGATATCCTCTTCTTGTTGGACTTGATCTGTAGTAACAGATCATTATTTCTTTGTTTTCCATCACTGTGTATCTGCGACGGGTAAACACCTTTTCTTCCAGTAGTTCTGCAGCTGCTGGCCCTGGTTGCTCAGCCAACAGTCCTGAGTCCTGTAACCCATTTTTCACCCGATATCCAGGAACTCCAATATCTAGCGCGGACCTTGTTAACCCGGGCGACGTCCGAGCCGGTATGGCATTCTGAAATTTACGTCTCACCATATTTTTTATGGGAGAGACACTCTTTGTCTGACTCCTCTGATGAGACCTGTCCAGTATGTTTGAACCTCTGGCATAGCTCTCATCTTCCTCAGAGTACACAAGCCCCACAACCACGTCAAGGTAGTGCCTCACTGGGGGTCTTATTATTATTATTATTATTATTATTATTATTATTATTATTATTACCGATCATCGCACAATCAGCCAGATGTTCAGACTGGATTTGGCATTTTGTCTACCTATCGAGTCCTTACCCAGGACCTGGGATAGGCAGATTGGATGTTTGATGGTATTACAGATATCGTCGCAGGATGGAAGCAGTTCCTAGTAAGGCCGCCTTTTGCAGTTGACCAATAGCGAATTTGTCAATGCCAATGGTGTTCAAGTGATGCTCCAGTTGTTTTGGGATTGCACCCAAGGAGCCTATTACTATTGGTACTACCCTTGCTTGCTTTTGCCACAGTCTTTCTATTTCTATTTGTAGGTCTTGGTATTTTGTTATCTTCTCCAGTTCTTTCTCTTCTATTCTGCTATCTCCAGGCACTGCCACGTCCACTATCCACACTTTTTTGTCTTTCTTATCGACAATTGTTAAGTCTGGGGTGTTATGTTGCAGGTGCTTGTCTGTTTGAATTCTGAAGTCCCAGAGCAGTTTAATTTTATCATTTTCTATGACTTTCTCTATTTTATGATCACACCAGTTTTTGCTTACAGGCAAATGATATTTTTTGCAGATCTTCAATGCACCATTGTTGCTACTTTGTCATACCGCTGCTTGTAGTCAGTCTGTGCAAACTTCTTGCAACAGCTTACCAGGTGGTCCACTGTTTCTTCAGCTTCTTTGCATAGGCGGCACTTAATGTCTGTTGCTGTCTTCTCAATTTTGACTGTATATGCATTTGTCCTTAAGGCTTGGTCTTGTGCAGCCAGAATTAGTCCCTCGGTCTCTTTCTTCAATTTTCCTGCTCTTAGCCATTGCCAGGTCTTGTTATTATCTGCTTTCCCAGCTACTTTTTTTTTAATGTATTGGCCATGTAGTGCTTTGTCTTCCCATCCCTCTATTCTGTTCTTCATTTGGTCTTTCTTGTAGGCCAGTTTGGTCACTCCAGTAGTCAGTAAGCCTTCCTGATATACTAATTTCAGTGCATCTTAATCATTGTTCTTCAGATATTCTTTCCCAAAAACCATTTTTTCTTCTTCAACCATCTGATGTACTTTGTAGCAATCCACGCCACCTATTTGCCTTGGTAGATAAAGGTCTGTCATGTCACGGCTGTGGATTTGAAGCATGATTCATTGTAATATTCTGGTCTTCCTATTCCATGCTTTTAGGTGCTGCTTGAGTACAGTCGATATTCCAGCTGAGTACCTAATGACTTGGAATGCCCAGGTGTGATTGCCTTAGGTATTTACTCCATTGAGTTGGACTTTAAGATCTTCTTCACTCTCTTTTTTGTTTTTTCTTTTTTTTTTTTTTTTTTTTATTGAAAATTTTTACATTTTACAAAAACAAATCCCCTTCCCATACCCCCCCCTACCTCACCCCCCCCCCCTTCCCAACCTCCCAAACCCTCCCCTGGACTTCCCAGAGCTGAGTACAGGCTTAATTAAAAAAAAAAAAAAAACTTAAGACACTTTTAAAACCTAAACAAATTTAAATACAATCATCATTCTATATAAGCTCCCTCCAAAAACACAAATTTAAACATTACTTTCTTTGAATATCTCTATCTATAGTATAAAATCTAATTTCTCCCTCTTTCTTTATCCTAAAACGAAAAAATAAACATACAAATCTTTGTTATACCATTAAAGCTAAATACTCTTAAAGAACTTAAAGTAAGTACATATTTCCTTCAATCTTCATAATCTTCTCTCCTATCCAAAAAGAAAAAAACAAAAAACAAAAACTTAAAAAACCTATAAGTCCTAAACAAATCTAAGCACATTTAATTAAACAAATTATTTTGTCTTAAAAATATTAATAATAATATTTAAAAACTAAAAACACTTTTAAATCCTAAACAAATCTAAATACAATCATCACTCGATATAAACTCCCTCCAAAACCACAAATTTTTAAAATTTAAAACATTAGAATCCACTCACTAAAATAAGCAAATTATAATCCCTTCAAAACACAAATTTAAACAATATTATCATTAAAGGTTCAAAACTTAAAACAACAAAGCTAATAAACACATTAAACATTTCAATCTTCACCAATAACTAATTCCATCCGTAAAAAACTACATCCTTATCAATCTCAATTATATTAGTATTATTAATTAGTCACATTCCAGTTTTTTCCATTCTCCATTCTTCCATTCTTCCATTTCCCTTCTCCATTCTTGTATCAAACTCGTAAGAAATGCTGCAAGTTCTGCCTTAGGAGACTGCTCCAAAATTCCTGAATCTCCCATCGACTCTGAAGCCAATAAGGGTTCCTTAAATTCCTCCTTGTATTGATCTTTACAATTGTAAGTTGTACAAGTTATCCTCTGCCCATTCCTCTCTTGTTGATGCCCCTCAGACTGAGATTTACCAGTTTCCATTTCAGGCAACAATTCCACCCTTAAAGATTGCTCCAAAGACTTTGTAGGTCTAACATCTCCCAGAGATTCAGAAACCACTAAATATGAAACTTCCTTAACCTTATTCTGTTGCTGCTTTTCTTTGGGATTATATACTGCACAAGTTGTCTTCTGCTCCTCAACCTGGACTTGTTGAGGCCTCTCACACAAAGATTCTCCAGTTTTCATAAATATAGGCTCTTCAAACTGTGATTCTACATTCTTTTCTCCCAAAGCTTTAAACTTAATTGATGGCGATGCACATACCCCCAGGACCGAAGTATAAAAATCTTTTGCTTGAGAAACAGTATTAAGTCTATAACATGTCCCCAGGTAATTCACCACCATTCCAATCTGAACATCCCATCTGAATGAAATTTTTCTCTTTTTAAGTTCATTTGCTAAAAAAGCAAACTCCTTTCTTCTTCTTAAAATTTTAGATGGGATCTCTTTAAAAATTATAACATCTTGTTAAGCAATTTGAAATCTCTTCTTATAATAGGCTTGCACAATTTCATTGCGTAAAGATCTTTTACCAAAGTAAATTACCACATCTCTTGGCAGATTATTCTGTGCTGCCACCACAGAGTTAACCCTAAATAATTTTTCAATTTCATTAAGTATTCCCTCTTTTTATTTATTCAAAATCAATGCAAAGTCCTTTGCAACCATCTCCTTCAGATCTCCTTGCAAAGACTCTCCCAGGCCTCTATTTCTTAAGGCATATTCCATTTGTCCATATTGAAGCATAAGAATCTCATTTTCCATTTCTTTTTCCATACTTTCAATTTTCCCCTCCATTATGTCCACTTTTTCACCTACCTCTTCCACATGGGAGTTCACCTTTTCAAGAACAGAAGCAACACCTTCTAAAGCCAAAACAAAATCTTGTCTCAAGATCTTATTGTTTTCCTCTAAAATCTTTTTCATTTCTGCCCTAATTTGAATTATAACATCTCCCATCATGTCTTGCAAGTCATTCATAGTTATTAGCTGACCCCCAGAAGAGGGTGAAACTGTTGATTTAGAAACTGTAGAAATCCCTGGACGCTTTGGAGCCATCTTAAAGAAAAACCTTGAGTCCTTCTTAAGCAATTATAAAAATTCCTTCAAAAATATAACTCCCTCCAAAGAAGGTCATTATAATAAAAAGAAAAAAGGGAAAAAAAAGAAGAGAAAAAGAATTAAAAAAAAGTTTTACTCCTTCTTAAAAATTACAAAAAATTAAACAGAAAAAAAGTCCTTCAAAAAAGGGTCATTACAATAAAAAAAAAAGGGGGAGTTCAAAGGAAAAAAAAGGGAGAAGGGGAAAAAAAAAATAATTAAATAAAAAAAGTCCGTTCCAAAAAAAATACTTAGAGATACAAAAAACAACCATTCCAATCATAAGGAAATAAAAAGAGAAAGGGAAAGGAAAGAAAGAAAAACACCAAAAAGCCTGCCGGTCAGCATTCTAACTTCCAGAAAAAAAAACACCGAGGAGTTTGCCGATCGCAATTTTACTTTCCCTTTCAACAAAGAAAAAAAATAAAAAGAGAGAATAAAAATAGAAACAAATCTTAAAACTTAAAATCCAAATAAGTCAAAGAAAGAAAAAACTAAATCCTCTACTCAGCTCTGTCCATTTAAAAAAAAAAAACTCACCAGTTCTCTTTAAGCACGGAGGTGTTTGCGGCGGCTCGTTTTGTCCCTGAGGACAAAAACAGCTGGGAAGCGGAGACAAGTCTGAACTCCGTGGGAGCACTCCTGTCACCCCCCCCAAAAAAAAACTTGGGGGGTGCGAAAGAGGCTCTACCACTATTCAGACACTCTCTACCCCCCCCCTTTGCCCGGAGGGGGATTTTGAACCGCTGAACAGCTGATATCTGCTGTTCATAGCGGTTCTTACACTTACCCAGGAGGACGGCTACAAAGTAGCCGCCATCACGCACGCAAAATCCACCGGAAGTCCGATCTTCTTCACTCTCTTGATCTATTCACCTCTAATCTTTTTCTTGACTTCAGTGTGCTTGATGTTGTCAGCTTGAAGGATACCCAAGTATTTGTAGTAATCTTCCTCATCCAGACTCTTAATTTTATTTTCATGGGGCATCTTGATTCCTTCAGTTTTTACTACTTTTCCTTGTTTGATAGTAAGTGTGGCACATTTGTCCAAGCCAAACTCCATAACAATATCTTGGCTATATATATGGACAGTGTTGAGCATCAATTCTATTTCAGATGATGTTTTTCCATACAGCTTCAGATCATCCATGTAAAGGAGATGGGATAGTCTGGTAGATGTTTTTGATGTTTGATAGCTATGTTCTGAGTTATTCAGTATTGTTGACAGAGGAAACAGTGCAATAACAAATAGTAATGGTGATAATGAATCTCCTTGAAATATTCCTCTCTTGATATTAACCTCTCCCAGTCTCTCACCATTGATCTGCAACTGTGTCTTCTATTGTGCCATCGATCTTTGCACAAATTTTGTGATGTTTCTACTGACTCCTGTTATTTCTAGACACTTGATTATCCAGTCATGTGGCAGAGAGTCAAATGCCTTTATTATTATTATTATTATTATTATTATTATTATTATTATTATTATTATTATTATCGATCATTGCACAGTCAGCCAGATGTTCAGACTGGATTTGGCATTTTGTCTGCCTATCGAGTCCTTACCCAGGACCTGGGATAGGCAGATGTGGATGTTTGATGGTATTACAGATATCGTCGCAGGATGGAAGCAGTTCCTAAAAAGGCTGCCTTTTGCAATTGACTAATAGCGAATTTGTCAATGCCAATGGTGTTCAAGTGGTGCTCCAGTTGTTTTGGGATTGCACCCAAGGAGCCTATGACTATTGGTATTACCCTTGCTTGCTTTTGCCACAGTCTTTCTATTTCTAGTTGTAGGTCTTTGTATTTTGTTATCTTCTCCAGTTCTTTCTCTTCTATTCTGCTATCTCCAGGCACTGCCACATCCACTATCCAGACTTTTTTGTCTTTCTTATCGACAATTGTTAAGTCTGGGGTGTTATGTTGCAGGTGCTTGTCTGTTTGAATTCTGAAGTCCCAGAGCAGTTTAATTTTATCATTTTCTATGACTTTCTCTATTTTATGATCCCACCAGTTTTTGCGTACAGGCAAATGATATTTTTTGCAGATCTTCCAATGCACCATTGTTGCTACTTTGTCATGCCGCTGCTTGTAATCAGTCTGTGCAATCTTCTTGCAACAGCTTACCAAGTGGTCCACTGTTTCTTCAGCTTCTTTGCATAGGCGGCACTTACTGTCTGTTGCTGTCTTCTCCATTTTGACTTTGTATGCATTTGTCCTTAAGGCTTGGTCTTGTGCAGCCAGAATTAGTCCCTCCGTCTCTTTCTTCAATTTTCCTGCTCTTAGCCATTGCCAGGTTTTATTATTATCTGCTTTCCCAGCTATTTTTTCATGTATTGGCCATGTAGTGCTTTGTCTTCCCATGCCTCTATTCTGTTCTTCATTTGGTCTTTTTTGTAGGCCAGTTTGGTCTCTCCAGTAGTTAGTAAACCTTCCTGATATACTAATTTCAGTGCATCTTCATCATTGTTCTTCAGATATTCTTCCAAAGCCATTTTTTCTTCTTCAACCATCTGATGTACTTGTAGCATTCCACGCCCACCTATTTGCCTTGTAGATAAAGTCTATCAATGTCACTGCGTGGATGAAGGGCATGATTCATTGTCATTATTTTTCTGGTCTGCCTATCCATTGCTTTAGTTCTGCTTGAGTCCAGTCCACTATTCCAGCTGTGTACCTAATGACTGGGATTGCCCAGGTGTTGATTGCCTTTATGGTATTTCCTCCATTGAGTTTGGATTTTAAGATCTTCTTCACTCTCTTGATGTATTCCCCTCTAATCTTTTTCTTGACTTCAGTGTGCTTGATGTTGTCAGCTTGAAGGATACCCAAGTATTTGTAGTAATCTTCCTCATCCAGACTCTTAATGTAATTTTCGTGGGGTATCTTGATTCCTTCAGTTTTCACTACTTTTCCTTGTTTGATAGTAAATGTGGCACATTTGTCCAAGCCAAACTCCATAACAATATCTTGGCTATATATACGAACAGTGTTGAGCAGCGATTCTATTTCAGATGATGTTTTTCCATACAGCTTCAGATCATCCATGTAAAGGAGGTGGGATAGTCTGTCAGATGTTTTTGATGTTTGATAGCCATGTCCTGAGTTATTCAGTATTGTTGACAGAGGAAACAGTGCAATAACAAATAGTAATGGTGATAATGAATCTCCTTGAAATCTTCCTCTCTTGATATTAACCTCTCCCAGCCTCTCACCATTGATCTGCAACTGTGTCTTCCATTGTGCCATCGATCTTTGCACAAATTTTCTGATGTTTCTACTGACTCCTGTTATTTCTAGGCACTTTATTATCCAGTCATGTGGCAGAGAGTCAAATGCCTTTTTGTCGTCAATCCATGCCACATTCAGGTTGGTCTTCCTTCTCTTGCAGTTTTCCAAGATCATTTTGTCTATTAGGAGTTGATCTTTTGTTCCTCTGCTGTTGGGGCGGTTTCCTTTCTGCTCAGGTGGAAAGAGATTGTTTTCAACTAGATGCTGTTGCACTGCATCAGCTAATACACCAGTTAGTAATTTGAAAGTTGTTGGTAAGCAGGTAATTGGCCTGTAGTTACCTGGTGTTGCCCCTTTTGCTGTATTTTTCATTATTAGGTAGGTTTTCCCAGTTGTTAGCCACTTTTCAATTTCTCCTCCTTGTAGTATATTGTTGAATTGCTTGGCAATGAGTGGGTGTATAACAGTTAGATGGTTCAACCAAAACCCATGCAGTTCATCTTCACCTGGTGCTGACCAATTTTTGATTTTCTTTGCTCTTTTTTCTACCATTTTTGTTGTTATTACTAGTTCTTTCATTTCAACTTCTGTTTTATTTGCATCCACCTCTTTTAACCAAGCCGCATCCTTGTTGTATTTCTTTTGGTTATCCCATATCTGCTTCCAGAATTGCACTGTTTCTTCCTTGTCAGGTACTGACTGATTCCTTGCAGTTTCTCCATTGATGGATTGGTAGAAACGTTTCTGATTGGATTGAAATTGGAGGTTCTGCCTATAGTTTGCAATTCGAGCTTCATATCTACTGATTTTCCTGGCTATAGCTGTTATTTGTTGCTTTATTATTTCCAGTGCTTCCTTGATCTTCCTTGGTTCTAAGTGGTATTTCTTGATTAGGTATTCTTTGGTCTTCTTGTTCTTCAGCTTCTTTTCTTTCATCTTTTCTAGCTTGCTTGCATGTGATCTTAACTTGCTGATCTTATTTTCTAGTCTAACCTTCCATTTTTGTGGTGCACTGTTTGTTTGTTTTTCTTTTTTGTTGGTGAGCCCACCAAGGTATTTCTGTTATAACTGCAGCTGTGGCTGTACATTAGTTGGTTTGTTTCTGGCAATGAATTGGTGCTTATACTTGAATATTGCAATATTTGCATCTTTAATGCTTGTGCTACTGTTTCTTTGGAACAAGCTTCAAATCATAGCCTTATTCTGTTGTTTTTGTGGCTGTTCTAGATGCCAGTTCTCCTTGTTTTCAACTCCTTTTAGTTCTTTATTAAGGGTTTGTTCTTCCTGATGTAGAGGTGCCTGGTTTCCAAATGAGAACAGTTGTATATCTCTGCTGGATTCCTTCACTGCCAACTCCCCCTGGTTTGCCTCTCCATTCTGAATTACTTCTGGTAAGGCTTTGATTTCTTTGCCCTGGGTAAACCTTTGCAGTTCGTACAATTCTGTTTCTGTAAATACTTTATTTTGTGTTATAAATCGGCGTTGATCTGCTAGTCTCTGTTCTGTTATTTCTGATTCTGGATGTTGTTCTTTCCAGAATTGGTGCATTCGTTTTAGATATCCTCGCCTTGTTGGACTTGATCTGTAGTAAAAGATCATTATTTCTTTGTTTTCCATCACTGTGTATCTGCGACGGGTAAACACCTTTTCTTCCAGTAGTTCTGCAGCTGCTGGCCCTGGTTGCTCAGCCAACAGTCCTGAGTCCTGTAACCCATTTTTCACCAGATA
>NW_024099393.1:0-4570 GCF_016545835.1 Crotalus tigris
TCTCCAGAGATGAAAATTTTTTTTGACCCTAATGTTAAAAACGGACCTCATAATCGGATTCCGGGGTTAAATTTTCATGCTTAAAAAATGGTTTCTTTTTCTAGTTATCCAAAAATTGGCTTTTTTGGTATCCAGGGAAGGAAATTTCTGATGCCCGGGTCCATGATTTTTCTGCTCCAAAGATGAACTTTTTTTTTTGACCCTAATGTAAAAACGGACCTCAGAATCGGATTGGGGGTTAAATTTCATGCTTAAAAATGTTGCTTTTTCTAGTTTTCAAAAATTGAGCCGTTTTGGTATCCAGGGAGGGAAATTCCTTATGCCGGGGTCACGGATTTTTGTGCTCCGGAGATGAAAATTTTTTTTGACCCAAATGTAAAAACGGACCTCAGAATGGGATTCGGGGTTAAATTTCATGCTTAAAAATGGTGCTTCTTCTAATTTTCAAAAATTAAACCGTTTTGGTATCTAGGAAAGTAAATTCCTGATGTCGGGGACTAGATTTTGCTGCTCCAAAGATGAAAAATCTTTTTGAATCAAATGTAAAAACGGACCTCAGAATGGGATTCGGGGTTAAATTTCATGCTTAAAAATGGTGCTTCGTCTAGTTTTCAAAAATTGAGCCGTTTTGGTGTCAGGGGACGCAGATTCCTGATGCCGGGGTCACAGATTTTTGTGCTCGGGAGATGAAAAATTTTTTGCCCAAATGTAAAAACGGACCTCCGAATGGATTCGGGGTTAAATTTCATGCTTAAAAATGGTGCTTCTTCTAGTTTTCAGAAACTGAGCTGTTTTGGTATCCAGGGAAGGAAATTCCTGATCCCGGTGTCATAGATTTTTCTGCTCCAAAGATGTAAATTTTTTTTTGACTCAAATGTAAAAACGGAGCTCAGAATGGGATTCGGGGTTAAATTTCATGCTTAAAAATGTTGCTTTTTCTAGTTTTCAAAAATTGAGCCGTTTTGGTATCCAGGGAGGAAATTCCTGATGCCGGGGTCACGGATTTTTGTGCTCCGGAGATGAAAAATTTTTTTTGACTGAAATGTAAAAACGGACCGCAGAATGGGGTTCGGGGTTAAATTTCATGCTTAAATATGGTGCTTCTTCTAAATTTCAAAAATTAAGCCGTTTTGGTATCTAGGGAAGTAAATTCCTGATGTCGGGGACATAGATTTTGCTGCTCCAAAGATGAAAAAAATTTTTGACCCAAATGTAAAAACGGACCTCAGAATGGGATTCGGGGTTAAATTTCATGCTTAAAATGGTGCTTTTTCTAGTTTTCACAAATTGAGCCGTTTTGGTATCCCGGGAAGGAAATTGCTGATGCCGTGGTCACGTATTTTTGTGCTCCGGAAATGAAAAAATTTTTTTGACCCAAATGTAAAAACGGACCTCAGAATGGGATTCGGGGTTAAATTTCATGCTTAAAAATGGTGCTTTTTCTAGTTATCAAAAATTGAGCTGTTTTGGTATCCAGGGATGGAAATTCCTGATGCCGGGGTCATAGATTTTTCTGCTCCAAAGATGAAAATTTTTTTTTGACCCAAATGTTAAAAGGGAGCTCAGAATGGGATTCGGGGTTAAATTTCATGCTTAAAAATGGTGCTTTTTCTAGTTTTCAAAAATTGAGCTGTTTTGGTATCCAGGGAAGGAAATTCCTGATCCCGGGGTCATAGATTTTTCTTCTCCAAAGATGAAATTTTTTTTTTTACTCAAATGTAAAAACGGACCTCAGAATGGGATTCGGGGTTAAATTTCATGCTTAAAAATGGTGCTTTTTCTAGTGATCAAAAATTGAGCCGTTTTGGTATCCAGGGAAGGAAATTGCTGATGCCGCGGTCATGGATTTTTTGTCCTCCAGAGATAAAAATATTTTTTGACCCAAATGTAAAAACGGACCTCAGAATGGGATTCGGGGTTAAATTTCATGCTTAAAAATGGTGCTTTTTCTAGTTTTCAAAAATTGAGCCATTTTGGTATACTGGGAAGGAAATTCCTGATGCCGGTGTCATAGATTTTTGTACTCCAAAGATGAAAATTTTTTTTTGACCCAAATGTAAAAACGGAGCTCAGAATGGGATTCGGGGTTAAATTTCATGCTTAAAAATGGTGCTTCTTCTAATTTTCAAAAATTAAGCCGTTTTGGTATCTAGGGAAGTAAATTCCTGATGTCGGGGACATAGATTTTGCTGCTCCAAAGATGAAAAATCTTTTTGACCCAAATGTAAAAACGTACCTCAGAATGGGATTCGGGGTTAAATTTCATGCTTAAAAATGGTGCTTCTTCTAATTTTCAAAAATTAAGCCGTTTTGGTATCCAGTGAAGGAAATTCCTGATGCCGGGGTCATAGATTTTTCTACTCCAAAGATGAAAATTTTTTTTTGACTCAAATGTAAAAACGGACCTCAGAAAGGGATTCGGGGTTTAATTTCATGCTTTAAAATGGTGCTTCTTCTAATTTTCAAAAATTGAGCCGTTTTGGTATCTAGTGAAGTAAATTCCTGATGTCGGGGACATAGATTTTGCTGCTCCAAAGATGAAAAATCTTTTTGACCCAAATGTAAAAACCGACCTCAGAATGGGATTCGGGGTTAAATTTCATGCTTAAAAATGGTGCTTTTTCTAGTTATCAAAAATTGAGCCGTTTTGGTATCCAGGGAAGGAAATTCCTTATGCCGGGGTCATGGATTTTTTGTTCTCCAGAGATGAAAAAAATTTTTTGACCCAAATGTAAAAACGGAGCTCAGAATGGGATTCGGGGTTAAATTTCATGCTTAAAAATGGTGCTTGTTCGACTTTTCAAAAATTGAGCCGTTTTGGTATCCAGGGAAGGACATTCCTGATGCCGGGGTCATGGATTTTTCTGCTCCAAAGATGAAAATTTTTTTTTTACTCAAATGTAAAAACGGACCTCAGAATGGGATTCGGGGTTAAATTTTATGCTTAAAAATGGTGCTTTTTCTAGTTATCAAAAATTGAGCTGTTTTGGTATGCAGGGAAGGAAATTCCTGATCCCGGGGTCATAGATTTTTCTGCTCCAAAGATGAAAATTTTTTTTTACTCAAATGTAAAAACGGACATCAGAATGGGATTTGGGGTTAAATTTCATGGTTAAAAATGGTGCTTCTTCTAATTTTCAAAAATTAAGCCGTTTTGGTATCTAGGGAAGTAAATTCCTGATGCCGGGGACATAGATTTTGCTGCTCCAAAGATGTAAATTTTTTTTGACCCTAATGTAAAAACGGACCTCAGAATGGGATTCGGGGTTAAATTTCATGCTTAAAAATGGTGCTTCTTCTAGTTTTCAAAAATTGAGCCGTTTTGGTATACAGGGAAGGAAATTCCTGATGCAGGGGTCATGGATTTTTCTGCTCCAAAGATGAAAATTTTTTTTTGACTGAAATGTAAAAACGGACCTCAGAATCGGATTTGGGGTTAAATTTCATGCTTAAAAATGGTGATTCTTCTACTTTTCAAAAATTAATCCGT
This sequence comes from Crotalus tigris, assembly GCF_016545835.1. Classification (NCBI taxonomy): domain Eukaryota; kingdom Metazoa; phylum Chordata; class Lepidosauria; order Squamata; family Viperidae; genus Crotalus; species Crotalus tigris. The sequence continues at coordinate 3,491 of NW_024099393.1, forward strand.
TTTGGTATCTAGGGAAGTAAATTCCTGATGCCGGGGACATATATTTTGCTGCTCCAAAGATGAAAATTTTTTTTGACCCAAATGTAAAAACGGACCTCAGAATGGGATTCGGGGTTAAATTTCATGCTTAAAAATGGTGCTTCTTCTAATTTTCAAAAATTAAGCCGTTGTGGTATCACAATGGAAGGACCTTCCGTGCCGGGGTCATAGATTTTTCTGCTCCAAGATGAAAATTTTTTTTTGAAACCAATGTAAAAATGACCTCAGAATCGTTTCAGTTCGTGGTTAATTTCATTGCTAAAAATTGTGCTTTTTCTATTTCACAATTGAGCCGTTTTGGTATCCGGAGTGAAATCCTGATGCCGGCGGTCACATCATTTTTGTGGCTCCGGAAATGAAATTTTTTTTTAACCCAAATGTAAAACTGAAAATCCCCCTTTTTTCAAAATGGGATTCGGGGTTAAATTGCATGCTTAAAAATGGTGCTTTTTCTAGTTTTCAAAAATTGAGCCGTTTTGGTATCCAGGGAGGGAAATTCCTGATGCCGGGGTCACGGATTTTTGTGCTCCGGAGATGAAAAATTTTTTTTGACTGAACTGTAAAAACGGACCTCAGGATGGGATTCGGGGTTAAATATAATGCTTGAAAATGGTGCTTCTTCTAATTTTCAAAAATTGAGCCGTTTTGGTATCCAGGGAAGTAAATTCCTGATGCCGGGGTCATAGATTTTTGTGCTCCAGAGATGAAAAATTTTTTTTGACTAAAATGTAAAAACGGACCTCAGAATGGGGTTCGGGGTTTAATTTCATGCTTAATAATGGTGCTTTTTCTAGTTTTCAAAAATTGAGCCGTTTTGGTATACAGGGAAGAAAATTCTTGATGCCGGGGCCACGGATTTTTCTGCTCCAAAGATGAAAATTTTTTTTGACCCAAATGTAAAAACAGAGCTCAGAATGGGATTCGGGGTTAAATTTCATGCTTAAAAATGGTGCTTTTTCTAGTTATCAAAAATTGAGCCGTTTTGGTATCCAGGGAAGGAAATTCCTTATGCCGGGGTCATGGATTTTTTGTTCTCCAGAG
>NW_024099394.1:0-6841 GCF_016545835.1 Crotalus tigris
CTGACGTCTGTTTTTACATTTGGGTGAAACAAAATTTTCACCTCCGGAGTACAAAAATCGCTGACCCCGAAATCAGGAATTTCCTTCCATGGACACCAAAAGGGCTCAATTTTTAAAAACTACAAAAAGCACCATTTTAAGCATGAAATTTAACCCCGAATCGCATTCTGATGTCTGTTTTTACATTTGGGTGAAACAAAAATTTTCACCTCCGGAGCACAAAAATCCCTGACCCTGGTATCAGGAATTTCCTTAGCTGGACACCAAAACGGCTCAATTTTTAAAAACCAGAAAAAGCACCATTTTTAAGCATGAAATTTAACACCGAATCCCATTCTGACGTCTGTTTTTACATTTGGGTGGGACAAAAATTTTCATCTGTGGAGCACAAAAATTCCTGACCCCGGCATCAGGAATTTCCTTCCCCGGACATCAAAACGGCTCAATTTTTAAAAAGCAGAAACAGCACCTTTTTTAAGCATGAAATTTAACCCCGAATCGCATTCTGACGTCTGTTTTTACATTTGGGTGAAACAAAAATTTTCACCTCCGGAGCACAAAAATCCCTGACCCTGGTATCAGGAATTTCCTTAGCTGGACACCAAAACGGCTCAATTTTTAAAAACCAGAAAAAGCACCATTTTTAAGCATGAAATTTAACCCCGAATCCCATTCTGACGTCTGTTTTTACATTTGGGTGGGACAAAAATTTTCATCTGCGCAGCACAAAAATTCCTGACCCCGGCATCAGGAATTTCCTTCCCCGGACATCAAAACGGCTCAATTTTTAAAAAGCAGAAAAAGCACCTTTTTAAGCATGAAATTTTTAACTAAATCACTTTCTATAACGTCTGTTTTTACATTTGGGTGGAAGAAAAATTTTCATCTGCGGAGCACAAAAATCCCTGTCCCCGAAATCAGGAATTTCCTTCCATGGACACCAAAATGGCTCAATTTTTAAAAACCAGAAAAAGCACCTTTTTTAAGCATGAAATTTAACCCCGAATCCCATTCTGACGTCTGTTTTTACATTTGGGTGGGACAAAAATTTTCATATGCGGAGCACAAAAATTCCTGACCCCGGCATCAGTAATTTCCTTCCCCGGACATCAAAACGGCTCAATTTTTAAAAAGCAGAAAAAGCACATTTTTTAAGCATGAAATTTAAACTCAAATCCCATTCTGACGTCCGTTTATACATTTGGGTCAAAAAAAAATTTCACCTCCGGAGTACAAAAATCCCTGACCCTGGCATCAGGAATTTCCTTCCCCGGACATCAAAACGGCTCAATATTTAAAAACCAGAAACAGCACCTTTTTTAAGCATGAAATTTAACCCCGAATCCCATTCTGACGTCTGTTTTTACATTGGGTGGAACAAAAATTTTCATCTGTGGGGCACAAAATCCCTGACCCGCGAAATCAGGAAATTTCCTTCCATGGACCCAAAATGGATCATTTTTAAAACTACAAGAAACAACACCATTTTTTAAGCTGAAATTTAACCCCGAATCCCATTCTGACGTCTGTTTTTACATTTGGGTGGAAGAAAAATTTTCATCTGCGGAGCACAAAAATTCCTGACCCCGGCATCAGGAATTTCCTTCCCCGGACATCAAAACAGCTCAATTTTTAAAAACCAGAAAAAGCACTTTTTTTAAGCATGAAATTTAACCCTGAATCCCATTCTGACATCTGTTTTTAAATTTGGGTGGAAGAAAAATTTTCATCTGCGGAGCACAAAAATCACTGACCCTGAAATCTGGAATTGCCTTCCATGTACACCACAATGGCTCAATTTTTTAAAACTACAAAAAACACAATTTTAAGCATGAAATTTAATCCCGAATCCCATTCTGACGTCTGTTTTTACATTTGGGTGAAACAAAAATTTTCACCTCCGGAGCACAAAAATCCCTGACACCGAAATCAGGAATTTCCTTCCATGGACACCAAAATGGCTCAATTTTTAAAAACTACAAAAAGCACCATTTTAAGCATGAAATTTAACCCCAAATCGCATTCTGACGTCTGTTTTTACATTTGGGTGAAACAAAAATTTTCACCTCCGGAGCACAAAAATCCCTGACCCTGGCATCAGGAATTTCCTTCCCCGGACATCAAAACGGCTCAATTTTTAAAAACCAGAAACAGCACCTTTTTTAGGCATGAAATTTAAACTCAAATCACATTCTAACGTCCGTTTATACATTTGGGTCAAAAAAAATTTGTCACCTCCGGAGCACAAAAATCCCTGACCCCGGCATCAGGAATTTCCTTCCCTTGACACCAAAACGGCTCAATTTTTAAAAACCAGACAAAGCACCTTTTTTAAGCATGAAATTTAACCCCGAATCCCATTCTGACGTCTGTTTTTACATTTGGGTGGAACAAAAATTTTCACCTCCGGAGCACAAAAATCCCTGACCCTGGCATTAGGAATTTCCTTCCCCGGACATCAAAACGGCTCAATTTTTAAAAACCAGAAAAAGCACTTTTTTTAAGCATGAAATTTAACTCCGAATCCCATTCTGATGTCTGTTTTTACATTTGGGTGGAACAAAAATTTTCACCTCCGGAGCACAAAAATCCTTGACACCGAAATCAGGAATTTCCTTCCATGGACACTAATATGGCTCAATTTTTAAAAACTACAAAAAGCACCATTTTTAAGCATGAAATTTAACTCCGAATCGCATTCTGACGTCTGTTTTTACATTTGGGTGAAACAAAATTTTCACCTCCGGAGTACAAAAATCCCTGACCCCGAAATCAGGATTTCTTCATGGACACCCAAAAGGGCTCATTTTAAAACTAACAAAAGCACCATTTTAAGCATGAAATTTAACCCCGAATCGCATTCTGGACGTCCTGTTTTTACATTTGGGTGAAACAAAAATTTTCACCTCCGAGCACAAAAATCCGGCTGACCCTGGCATCAGGAATTTCCTTCCCCGGACATCAAAACGGCTCAATTTTTAAAAACCAGAAAAAGCACTTTTTTAAGCATGAAATTTAACTCCGAATCCCATTCTGATGTCTGTTTTTACATTTGGGTGGAACAAAAATTTTCACCTCCGGAGCACAAAAATCCCTGACCCTGGCATCAGGAATTTCCTTCCCCGGACATCAAAACGGCTCAATTTTTAAAAACCAGAAAAAGCACTTTTTTAAAGCATGAAATTTAACTCCGAATCCCATTCTGATGTCTGTTTTTACATTTGGGTGGAACAAAAATTTTCACCTCCGTTAGGGCACAAAATCCCTGACCCTGGTATCAGGAATTTCCTTAGGGCTTGGACGCCACAACGGCCTCAATTTTTAAAAACTACAAAAAACACCATTTTAAGCATGAAATTTAACCCCGAATCCCATTCTGACGTCTGTTTTTACATTTGGGTGAAACAAAATTTTCACCTCCGGAGTACAAAAATCCCTGACCCTGGCATCAGGAATTTCCTTCCCCGGACCTCAAAACGGCTCAATTTTTAAAAAGCAGAAAAAGCACCTTTTTTAAGCATGAAATTTAAACTCAAATCCATTTCTGACTTCCGTTTATACATTTGGGTCAAAAAAAAAAAAATTTCATCACCTCCGGAGTACAAAAATCCTCCCTGGCATCAGATTTCCTTCCCCGGACACAAATGGCTCAATTTTTTGAAAACCAGAAAAGCAGCAACAGTCACCTTTTTAAGCATGAAATTTAAACTCAAAATCACATTCTAGACGTCTTTAATACATTTGGGTCAAAAAAAATTTGTCACCTCCGGAGCACAAAAATCCCTGACCCCGGCGTCAGGAATTTCCTTCCCTTGACACCAAAACGGCTCAATTTTTAAAAACCAGAAAAAGCACCTTTTTTAAGCATGAAATTTAACCCCGAATTCCATTCTGACGTCTGTTTTTACATTTGGGTGGAACAAAAATTTTCATCTGCGGAGCACAAAAATCCCTGACCCTGGCATCAGGAATTTCCTTCCCCGGACATCAAAACTGCTCAATTTTTAAAAAGCAGAAAAAGCACCTTTTTTAAGCATGAAATTTAACCCCGAATCCCATTCTGACGTCTGTTTTTACATTTGGGTGGAACAAAAATTTTCATCTGTGGGGCACAAAAATCCCTGACACCGAAATCAGGAATTTCCTTCCATGGACACCAAAATGGCTCAATTTTTAAAAACTACAAAATGCACCATTTTTAAGCATGAAATTTAACTCCGAATCGCATTCTGACGTCTGTTTTTACATTTGGGTGGAACAAAAATTTTCACCTCCGGAGCACAAAAATCCCTGACCCCGAAATCAGGAATTTCCTTCCATGGACACCAAAATGGCTCAATTTTTAAAAACTACAAAAAGCACCATTTTAAGCATGAAATTTAACCCCGAATCGCATTCTGACGTCTGTTTTTACATGTGGGTGAAACAAAAATTTTCACCTCCGGAGCACAAAAATCCCTGACCCTGGTATCAGGAATTTCCTTAGCTGGACACCAAAACGGCTCAATTTTTAAAAACCAGAAAAAGCACCATTTTTAAGCATGAAATTTAACCCCGAATCCCATTCTGACGTCTGTTTTTACATTTGGGTGGGACAAAAATTTTCATATGCGGAGCACAAAAATTCCTGACCCCGGCATCAGTAATTTCCTTCCCCGGACATCAAAACGGCTCAATTTTTAAAAAGCAGAAAAAGCACATTTTTTAAGCATGAAATTTAAACTCAAATCCCATTCTAACGTCCGTTTATACATTTGGGACAAAAAAAAATTTGTCACCTCCGGAGCACAAAAATCCCTGACCCCGGCATCAGGAATTTCCTTCCCTTGACACCAAAACGGCTCAATTTTTAAAAACCAGAAAAAGCACCTTTTTTAAGCATGAAATTTAACCCCGAATCCCATTCTGACGTCTGTTTTTACATTTGGGTGGAACAAAAATTTTCATCTGTGGGGCACATAAATCACTGACCCTGAAATCTGGAATTTCCTTCCATGTACACCACAATGGCTCAATTTTTTAAAACTACAAAAAACACAATTTTAAGCATGACATTTAATCCCGAATCCCATTCTGACGTCTGTTTTCACATTTGGGTGAAACAAAAATTTTCACCTCCGGAGCACAAAAATCCCTGACCCTAGCATCAGGAATTTCCTTCCCCGGACATCAAAACGGCTCAATTTTTAAAAACCAGAAAAAGCACTTTTTTTAAGCATGAAATTTAACCCCGAATCCCATTCTGAAGTCTATTTTTACATTTGGGTGGAAGAAAAATTTTCATCTGCGGAGCACAAAAATCCCTGACCCTGGCATCAGGAATTTCCTTCCCCGGACATCAAAACTGCTCAATTTTTAAAAAGCCGAAAAAGCACCTTTTTAAGCATGAAATTTAAACTCAAATCCAGTCCTGACGTCCGTTTAACATTTGGGTCCAAAAATTTTCACCTCCCGAGCACAAAAATCCCTGACCCCGGCATCAGGAATTTCCTTCCCTGGACACCAAAATGTCTCAATTTTTAAAAACTAGAAAAAGCACGTTTTTTAAGCATGAAATTTAACCCCGAATCCCATTCTGACGTCCGGTTATACATTTGGGTGAAAAAAAAATTTTCACCTCCGGAGCACAAAAATCCCTGACCCCGGCATCAGGAATTTCCTTCCCTGGACACCAAACGGCTCAATTTTAAAAAACTAAAAAAGGACCATTTTTAAGCTTGAAATTTAACCCCGAATCCCATTCTGACGTCTGTTTTTTAATTTCGGTGAAACAAAAATTTTCACCTCCAGAGAACAAAAATCCCTGACCCTGGCATCAGGAATTTCCTTCCCCGGACATCAAAACTGCTCAATTTTTAAAAAGCAGAAAAAGCACCTTTTTTAAGCATGAAATTTAAACTCAAATCACATTCTTACGTCCGTTTATACATTTGGGTCAAAAAAAATTTGTCACCTCCGGAGCACAAAAATCCCTGACCCCGGCGTCAGGAATTTCCTTCCCTTGACACCAAAACGGCTCAATTTTTAAAAACCAGAAAAAGCACCTTTTTTAAGCATGAAATTTAACACCGAATCCCATTCTGACGTCTGTTTTTACATTTGGGTGGGACAAAAATTTTCATATGCGGAGCACAAAAATTCCTGACCCCGGCATCAGGAATTTCCTTCCCCGGACATCAAAACGGCTCAATTTTTAAAAAGCAGAAAAAGCACCTTTTTTAAGCATGAAATTTAAACTCAAATCCCATTCTGACGTCCGTTTATACATTTGGGTCAAAAAAAAATTTCACCTCAGGAGTACAAAAATCCCTGACCCTGGCATCAGGAATTTCCTTCCCCGGACATCAAAACGGCTCAATTTTTAAAAACCAGAAACAGCACCTTTTTTAAGCATGAAATTTAAACTCAAATCACATTCTAACGTCCGTTTATACATTTGGGTCAAAAAAAAATTGTCACCTCCGGAGCACAAAAATCCCTGACCCCGGCATCAGGAATTTCCTTCCCTTGACACCAAAACGGCTCAATTTTTAAAAACCAGAAAAAGCACCTTTTTTAAGCATGAAATTTAACACCGAATCCCATTCTGACGTCTGTTTTTACATTTGGGTGGGACAAAAATTTTCACATGCGGAGCACAAAAATTCCTGACCCCGGCATCAGGAATTTCCTTCCCCGGACATCAAAACGGCTCAATTTTTAAAAAGCAGAAAAAGCACTTTTTTTAAGCATGAAATTTAACTCCGAATCCCATTCTGATGTCTGTTTTTACATTTGGGTGGAACAAAAATTTTCACCTGCGGAGCACAAAAATCCCTGACACCGAAATCAGGAATTTCCT
>NW_024099395.1:0-4486 GCF_016545835.1 Crotalus tigris
AAAACGGCTCAATTTTTGAAAATTAGAAGAAGCACCCTTTTTAAGCATTAAATTTAACCCCGAATCCCACTCTGAGGTCCATTTTTACATTTAGGTCAAAAAATTTTTTTCACCTCTGGAGCACAAACATCCGTGACCCCGGCATCAGGAATTACCTTCCCCGAACACCAAAACGGCTGAAAAATTAAAAACAAGAAAAAGCACCATTTTTAAGCATGAAATTTAAACCTGAATCCCATTCTGTGGTCTGTTTTTACATTTTGGGTCAAAAAAAATTTTCACCTCTGGAGCACAAAAATCCGTGACCCCGGCATCAGGGATTTCCTTCCCTAGATACCAAAATGGCTCAATTTTTGAAAACTACAAAAAGCACCATTTTTAAGCATGACATTTAACCCCGAATCCCATTCTGAGGTCCGTTTTTACATTTGGGTCAAAAAAAAAAATTTCATCTCCGGAGCACAAAAATCCATGACCCCAGCATCAGGAATTTCCTTCCCTGGACACTAAAACGGCTCAATTTTTGAAAAGTAGACAAAGCACCATTTTTAAGCATCAAATTTAATACGGAATCCCATTCTGAGGTCCGTTTTTACATTTGGGTCAAAAAAAATTTTTCACCTCTGGAGCAAAAAAATCCGTCACCCTGGCAACAGGAATTTCCTTCCCTGGATACCAAAAAGGCTCAATTTTTGAAAATTAGAAAAAGCACCATTTTTAAGCATGAAATATAACCCCGAGACCCATTCTGAGGTCCATTTTTACATTTGGGTCAAAAAATTTTTTCACCTCTGGAGCAAAAAAAATCCGTGACCCCGGCATTAGAAATTTCCTTCCCCGAACACCAAAACGGCTGAAAAATTAAAAACTAGAAAAAGCACCATTTTTAAGCATGAAATTTAAACCTGAATCCCATTCTGAGGTCTGTTTTTACGTTTTGGGTCAAAAAAAAATTTTCACCTCTGGAGCACAAAAAAGACGGGGGGGGGGGGGTCAACCCCGGCCAGTCCAGGATTTCTTCTCATGGAGTAACCAAAAAGGACTCTAATTGTTTGTAAAACTAGACCAAAGCACCATTTTTAAAAGCATCAAATCTTAATCCCGATAAAATTCGGAGATTGCTCTTGTTATTCGCTTCTGTGTTTGATCTGCTCTATTAAATGTTTCCCCTCTGGGAGCAAAAAAAATCCGTGACCACCCGGCATCAGAATTTTTCTTCCTGGATACCAAAAGGCTCCAATTTTTGAAAACTACAATAAGCACCATTTTAAAGCATTAAATTTAACCTCGAATGCCCTTCTGAGGTCCGTTTTTACATTTGGGTCCAAAAAAAAATTTCACCTCGGGAGCACAAAAATCCGTGACCCTTGCATCAGGGATTTCCTTCCTTGGATACCAAAACGGCTCAATTTTTGAAAACTAGAAAAAGCACCATTTTTAAGCATGAATTTAACCCCGAATCCCATTCTGAGGTCCGTTTTTACATTTGGGTCAAAAAAATAAATTTCATCTCTAGGACATACAAATCCGGCCCGCATCAAAGGAATTTCCTTTCCCGGAACACTACAACGGCTCAATTTTTGAAAATTAGAAAGCACCCTTTTAAGCATGAAATTTACCCCGAATCCACTCTGAGGTCCATTTTACATTTAGGTTCAAAAATTTTTTCACCTCTGGAGCAAGAAACTCCGTGACCCCGGCATCAGAGGATTTCCCTTCCCTAGATACCAAAACGGCTCAATTTTGAAAACTACAAAAAGACCCATTTTTTAAGCATGCATTTAACCCTGAATCCCAATTCTGAGGTCCGTTTTTACATTTGGATCAAAAAAAAAAAATTTCATCTCCGGAAGCAGCACAAAATCCAGTGACCCCGGCATCAGGAATTTCCTTCCCTGGATACCAAAAAGGCTCAATTTTTGAAAACTAGAAAAAGCACCATTTTTAAGCATGAAATTTAACCCCGAATCCCACTCTGAGGTCCATTTTTACATTTAGGGTCAAAAAAATTTTTTCACCTCTGGAGCACAAAAATCCGTGACCCCGGCATCAGGGATTTCCTTCCCTAGATACCAAAACGGCTCAATATTTGAAAACTACAAAAAGCACCATTTTTAAGCATGACATTTAACCCCGAATCCCATTCTGAGGTCCGTTTTTACATTTGGGTCAAAAAAAAAAATTTCATCTCCGGAGCACAAAAATCCGTCACCCCCGCATCAGGAATTTCCTTCCCTTGATACCAAAAAGGCTCATTTTTGAAAAACTAGACAAAGCACCATTTTTAAGTCTCAATTTAATTCCCGAATCCCATTCTGAGGTCCGTTTTATACATTTGGGTCAAAAAAATTTTTTTCAACCTCGGAGCAAAAAATCTCGTCACCCCTGCAACAGGAATTTCCTTCCCTGGATACCAAAAAGGCTCAATTTTTGAAAACTAGAAAAAGCACCCTTTTTAAGCATGAAATTTAACCCCGAGTCCCATTCTGAGGTCCATTTTTACATTTGGGTCAAAAAATTTTTTCACCTCTGGAGCAAAAAAAATCCGTGACCCCAGCATGAGAAATTTCCTTCCCCGAACACCAAAAAGGCTGAAAAATTAAAAACTAGAAAAAGCACCATTTTTAAGCATGAAATTTAAACCTGAATCCCATTCTGAGGTCTGTTTTTACATTTTGGGTCAAAAAAATATTATCAACTCTGGAGCACAAAAATCCGTCACCCCGGCATCAGGGATTTCCTTCCCTGGATACCAAAAAAGCTCAATTTTTGAAAACTAGACAAAGCACCATTTTTAAGCATCAAATTTAATCCCGAATCCCATTCTGAGGTCCGTTTTTACATTTGGGTCAAAAAAAAATTTTCACCTCTGGAGCAAAAAAATCCGTGACCCCCGGCATCAGGAATTTGCTTCCGTGGATACCAAAACGGCTCAATTTTTGAAAACTAGAAAAAGCACCATTTTTAAGCATGAAATTTAACCCCGAATCCCATTCTGAGGTCCATTTTTACATTTGGGTCAAAAAAATTTTTTCACCTCTGGAGCAAAAAAAATCCGTGACCCCGGCATGAGAAATTTACTTCCCCGAACACCAAAACGGCTGAAAAATTAAAAACTAGAAAAAGCACCATTTTTAAGCATGAAATTTAAACCTGAATCCCATTCTGTGGTCTGTTTTTACATTTTGGGTCAAAAAAAATTTTCCCCCTGGAGAACAAAAATCCGTCACCCCGGCATCAGGAATTTCCTTCCCTGGATACCAAAAAAGCTCAATTTTTGAAAACTAGACAAAGCACCATTTTTAAGCATCAAATTTAATCCCGAATCCCATTCTGAGGTCCGTTTTTACATTTGGGTCAAAAAAATTTTTTCACCTCTGGAGCAAAAAAATCCGTGACCCCGGCATCTGGAATTTCCTTCCGTGGATACCAAAAAGGCTCAATTTTTGAAAACTAGAAAAAGCACCATTTTTAAGCATGAAATTTAACCCCAAATCCCATTCTGAGGTCCATTTTTACATTTGGGTCAAAAAAAATTTTTCACCTCTGGAGCAAAAAAAACCGTCACCCCGGCAACAGGAATTTCCTTCCCTTGATACTAAAACGGCTCAATTTTTGAAAACTACAAAAAGCACCATTTTTAAGCATGAAATTTAACCCCGAATCCCATTCTGAGGTCCGTTTTTACATTTGGGTCAAAAAAAAATTTTTCACCTCTGGAGCAAAAAAATCCGTAACCCCGGCATCAGGGATTTCCTTCCCTAGATACCAAAACGGCTCAATTTTTGAAAATTAGAAGAAGCACCATTTTTAAGCATGAAATTTAACCCCGAATCCCACTCTGAGGTCCATTTTTACATTTAGGTCAAAAAAATTTTTTCACCTCTGGAGCACAAACATCCGTGACCCCGGCATCAGGGATTTCCTTCCCTAGATACCAAAACGGCTCAATTTTTGAAAATTAGAAGAAGCACCATTTTTAAGCATGAAATTTAACCCCGAATCCCACTCTGAGGTCCGTTTTTACATTTAGGTCAAAAAAATTTTTTCACTTCTGGAGCAAAAAAAATCCGTGACCCCGGCATGAGAAATTTCCTTCCTCGAACACCAAAACGGCTGAAAAATTAAAAACTAGAAAAAGCACCATTTTTAAGCATGAAATTTAAACCTGAATCCCATTCTGAGGTCTGTTTTTACATTTTGGGTCAAAAAAAATTTCACCTCTGGAGCACAAAAATCCGTCACCCCGGCATCAGGAATTTCCTTCCGTGGATACCAAAAAGGCTCAATTTTTGAAAACTAGAAAAAGCACCATTTTTAAACATGAAATTAAACCCCGAATACCATTCTGAGGTCCATTTTTACATTTGGGTCAAAAAATTTTTTTCACCTCTGGAGCACAAACATCCGTGACCCCGGCATCAGGAATTTCCTTCCCCGAACACCAAAACGGCTGAAAAATTAAAAACTAGAAAAAGCACCATTT
>NW_024099396.1:0-5667 GCF_016545835.1 Crotalus tigris
TATTGGATTTTCCCATGTAGTTTACCAGGAAACATAGATAGCGCAGCCTAGAAAAGTAACTGTCCTACTAACCATACATAAGAACACCGAGTTTATTGGCGCTGTCCATTTCGCTCTATCAGTTCATGGTGACCTAACCCTAACCCTAAGTGGAATTTTCCTCCTTTGGGATTTTCCTATGTATTTTACCAGGAAAAATAGATAGCGCAGGCTAGAAAAATAAGTGCCCTCCAAACCATACCCAAGCACTCCGAGTTTGTTGGCGCTGTCCATTTTGCTCTAGGAATTCATGGGGACCTAACCCTAACCCTAAGTGGAATTTTCCTCCTATGGGATTTTCCCATGTAGTTTACCAGGAAACATAGATATTGCAGCCTAGAAAAATAAGTGCCCTCCTAACCATACCCAAGCACTCCGAGTTTGTTGGCGCTGTCCATTTTGCTCTATGAGTTCATGGTGACCTAACCCTAACCCTAAGTGGAATTTTCCTCCTATGGGATTTTCCAATGTAGTTTACCAGGAAACATAGATAGCGCAGCCTAGAAAAGTAACTGTCCTACTAACCATACATAAGAACACCGAGTTTGTTGGCGCTGTCCATTTCGCTCTATCAGTTCATGGTGACCTAACCCTAACCCTAAGTGGAATTTTTCTCCTTTGGGATTTTCCTATGTATTTTACCAGGAAAAATAGATAGCGCAGGCTAGAAAAATAAGTGCCCTCCAAACCATACCCAAGCACTCCGAGTTTGTCGGCGCTGTCCATTTTGCTCTATGAATTCATGGGGACCTAACCCTAACCCTAAGTGGAATTTTCCTCCTAAGGGATTTTCCTATGTATTTTACCAGGAAATATAGATAGCGCAGCCTAGAAAAATTAGTCCTCTCCGAACCATACCCAAACACTCCGAGTTTGTTGGCGCTGTCCATTTTGCTCTATGAATTCATGGAGACCTAACCCTAACCCTAAGTGGAATTTTCCTCCTATGGGATTTTCCCATGTGTTTTACGAGGAAACATAAATAGCTTAGCCTAGAAAAGTAAGTGCCCTCCTATCCATACCCAAGCCTTCCGAGTTTGTTGGCGCTGTCCATTTTGCTCTCTGAGTTCATGGTGACCTAACCCTAACCCTAAGTGTAATTTTCCTCCTATGGGATTTTCCCATGTATTTTACCAGGAAACATATATAGAGCAGCCTAGAAAAGTAACTGACCTCCGAACCATACCCAAGCACTCCGAGTTTGTTGGCGCTGCCCATTTTGCTCTATGAGTTCATGGGGACCTAACCCTAACCCTAACTGTAATTTTCCTCCTATGGTATTTTCCCATGTAGTTTACCAGGAAACATAGATATCGCAGCCTATAAAATTAAGTGCCCTCTGAACCATACACAAGCACTCCGAGTTTGTTGGCGCTGTCCATTTTGCTCTATGAGTTCATGGGGACCTAACCCTAACCCTAAGTGGAATGTTCCTCCTATGGGATTTTCCCATGTATTTTACCAGGAAACATAGCGCAGCCTAGAAAAATTAGTCCTCTCCGAACCATACCCAAGCACTCCGAGTTTTGTTGGCTGCTGTCCATATTTGTGCTCTATGGCTAATGGAGACATAAACCCTACCCTAGTGGAATTTTCCCCTCCTGTGAGCATTTTCCCATGTGTTTTACTAGGAAACATAAATAGCTAGCATAAAAAGGTAAGTGCCTCCTAACCATAAAAAAGAATAGATAGGAAAAAGTGAAACTCGCTAACGAACCATACTAACCTCTCAAGCACTCCGAGTTTTGTTGGCGGTGTCCCATTTTGCTCTGTGAGTTCTGGGGACATTAACCCTAACCCTAAGTGGAATTTTCCCCTATGGGGAATTTTCCCATGTAGTTTACCCAGGAAACATAGATATTGCAGCCTAGAAAGTAATTGCCCTCTGAACCATAACAGCACTCCGAGTTTGTTGGCGCTGTCCATTTTGCTCTCTGAGTTCATGGTGACCTAACCCTAACCATAAGTGTAATTTTCCTCCTATGGGATTTTCCCATGTATTTTACCAGGAAACATATATAGAGCAGCCTAGAAAAGTAACTGCCCTCCGAACCATACCCACGCACTCCGAGTTTGTTGGCGGTGCCCATTTTGCTCTATGGGTTCATGGGGACCTAACCCTAACCCTAACTGTAATTTTCCTCCTATGGGATTTTCCCATGTAGTTTACCAGGAAACATAGATATTGCAGCCTAGAAAAATAAGTGCCCTCTGAACCATACACAAGCACTCCGAGGTTGTTGGCGCTGTCCATTTTGCTCTATGAATTCATGGGGACCTAACCCTAACCCTAAGTGGCATTTTCCTCCTATGGGATTTTCCCGTGTAGTTTACAGGAAACAAACATAGATAGGGCAGCCTAGAAAAGTAAGTGCCCTCTGAACCATACCCAAGCACTCCGAGTTTGTTGGCGCTGTCCATTTTGCTCTATAAATTCATGGTGACCTAACTCTAACCCTAAGTGGAATTTTGCTTTTATGGGATTTTCCCATTTATTTTACCAGGAAACATAGATTGGACAGCCTTGAAAAGTAACTGCCCTCCGAACCATACCCAAGCACTCCGAGTTTGTTGGCGCGGCCCATTTTGCTCTATGAGTTCATGGGGACCTAACCCTAACCCTAACTGTAATTTTCCTCCTATGGGATTTTCCCATGTAGTTTACCAGGAAACATAGATATCGCAGCCTATAAAATTAAGTGCCCTCTGAACCATACACAAGCACTCCGAGTTTGTTGGCGCTGTCCATTTTGCTCTCTGAGTTCATGGTGACCTAACCCTAACCCTAAGTGTAATTTTCCCATGTATTTTACCAGGAAACATATATAGAGCAGCCTAGAAAAGTAACTGCCCTCCGAACCATACCCAAGCACTCCGAGTTTCTTGGCGCTGCCCATTTTGCTCTATGAGTTGATGGGGAACTAACCCTAACCCTAACTGTAATTTTCCTCCTATGGGATTTTCCCATGTAGTTTACCAGGAAACATTGATATCGCAGCCTAGAAAATTAAGTGCCCTCTGAACCATACACAAGCACTCCGAGTTTGTTGGCGCTGTCCATTTTGCTCTATGAGTTCATGGGGACCTAACCCTAACCCTAAGTGGAATTTTCCTCCTATGGGATTTTCCCATGTATTTTACCAGGAAACATAGATAGGCAGTCTAGAAAAGTAAGTGCCCTCCTATCCATACCCAAGCACTTCGAAATTTTTGATGCTGTCCATTTTGCTCTATGAGTTCATGGTGACCGAACCCAAATCGTAAGTGCAATTTTCCTCCTATGGGATTTTACCATGTATTTTACCAGGAAACATAGACAGAGCAGCCTAGAAAAGTAAGTGCCCTCCGAACCATACCCAAGCACTCCGAGTTTGTTGGCGCTGCCCATTTTGCTCTATGAGTTCATGGGGACCTAACCCTAAGTGTAATTTTCCTCCTTTGGGATTTTCCCATGTATTTTACCAGGAAACCTAGATAGCGCTGCGTAGAAAAATAAGTGCCCTCCGAACCATACCCAAGCACTCCGAGGTTATTGGCGCTATCCATTTTGCTCTATGAGTTCATGGGGACCTAACCCTAACCCTAAGTGGAATTTTCCTCCTATGGGATTTTCACATGTAGTTTACCAGGAAACATACATAGCGCAGCCTAGAAAAGTAACAGTCCTACTAACCATACATTAGAACACCGAGTTTGTTGGCGATGTCCATTTTGCTCTATGAGTTCATGGTGACATAACCCTAACCCTAAGTCAAATTTTCCTCCTGTGGCATTTTCCCATGTGTTTTACGAGGAAACATAAATAGCGTAGCCTAGAAAAATAAGTGCCCTCCTAACCATACCCAAGCACTCCGAGTTTGTTGGCGCTGTCCATTTTGCTCTGTGAGTTCATGGGGACCTAACCCTAACCCTCAATG
Source organism: Crotalus tigris (assembly GCF_016545835.1). Classification (NCBI taxonomy): domain Eukaryota; kingdom Metazoa; phylum Chordata; class Lepidosauria; order Squamata; family Viperidae; genus Crotalus; species Crotalus tigris. The sequence continues at coordinate 3,957 of NW_024099396.1, forward strand.
GAATTTTCCTCCTATGGGATTTTCCCATGTAGTTTACCAGGAAACATAGATATTGCAGCCTAGAAAAGAAAGTGCCCTCTGAACCATACCCAAGCACTCCGAGTTTGTTGGCACTGTCCATTTTCCTCTATGAGTTCATGGTGACCTAACCCTACCTAAGTGGAATTTTCCTCCTATGGATTTTCCCATGTATTTTACCAGGAAACATAGATAGCGCAGCCTAGAAAAATTAGTCCTCTCCGAACCATACCCAAGCACTCCGAGTTTGTTGGCGCTGTCCATTTTGCTCTATGAGTTCATGGAGACCTAACCCTAACCCTAAGTGGAATTTTCCTCCTATGGGATTTTCCCATGTGTTTTACGAGGAAACATAAATAGCTTAGCCTAGAAAAGTAAGTGCCCTCCTATCCATACCCAAGCCCTCCGAGTTTGTTGGCGCTGTCCATTTTGCTCTCTGAGTTCATGGTGACCTAACCCTAACCCTAAGTGTAATTTTCCTCCTATGGGATTTTCCCATGTATTTTACCAGGAAACATATATAGAGCAGCCTAGAAAAGTAACTGCCATCCGAACCATACCCAAGCACTCCGAGTTTGTTGGCGCTGCCCATTTTGCTCTATGAGTTCATGGGGACCTAACCCTAATCCTAAGTGGAATTTTCCCCCTATGGGATTTTCCCATGTACTTTACCAGGAAACATAGATAGCGCAGCCTAGAAAAGTAACTGTCCTACTAACCATACATAAGAACACCGAGTTTGTTGGCGCTGTCCATTTTGCTCTATGAGTTCATGGGGACCTAACCCTAACCCTAAGTGGAATTTTCCTCCTATGGGATTTTCCCCTGTAGTTTACGAGGAAACATAGATATCGCAGCCTAGAAAAGTAAGTGCCCTCTGAACCATACACAAGCACTCCAAGTTTGTTGGCGCTGTCCATTTTGCTCTATGAGTTCATGGGGACCTAACCCTAACCCTAAGTGGAATTTTCCTCCTATGGGATTTTCCCATGTATTTTACCAGGAAACATAGATAGCGCAGTCTAGAAAAATAAGTGCCCTCCGAACCATACCCAAGCACTCCGAGTTTATTGGCGCTGTCCATTTTGCTCTATGAGTTCATGGGGACCTAACCCTAACCCTAAGTGGAATTTTCCTCCTGTAGCATTTTCCCATGTGTTTTACGAGGAAACATAAATAGCTTAGCGTAGAAAAGTAAGTGCCCTCTGAACCATACACAAGCACTCCAAGTTTGTTGGCGCTGTCCATTTTGCTCTATGAGTTCATAGGGACCTAACCCTAACCCTAAGTGGAATTTTCCTCCTATGGGATTTTCCCATGTAGTTTACTAGGAAACATAGATAGCGCAGCCTAGAAAAGTAACTGTCCTACTACCATACATAAGAACACCGAGTTTGTTGGCGCTGTCCATTTCGCTCTATCAGTTCATGGTGACCTAACCCTAACCCTAAGTGGAATTTTCCTCCTTTGGGATTTTCCTATGTATTTTACCAGGAAAAATAGATAGCGCAGGCTAGAAAAATAAGTGCCCTCCAAACAACACCCAAGCACTCCGAGTTTGTTGGCGCTGTCCATTTTGCTCTATGAATTCATGGGGACCTAACCCTAACCCTAAGTGGAATTTTCCTCCTATGGGATTTTCCCATGTAGTTTACCAGGAAACATAGATATTGCAGCCTAGAAAAATAAGTGC
>NW_024099397.1:0-11156 GCF_016545835.1 Crotalus tigris
TTTACATTTGGGTCCAAAAAAATTTTTCACCTCTGGAGCAAAAAAATCCATGACCCCGGCATCAGGAATTTGCTTCCGTGCATACCACAAAGGCTCAATTTTGGAAAACTAGAAAAAGCACCATTTTTAAGCATGAAATTTAACCCCGAATCCCATTCTGAGGTCCATTTTTACATTTGGGTGAAAAAAAATTTTTCATCTCTGGAGCAAAAAAAATCCGTGACCCCGGCATGAGAAATTTCCTTCCCCGAACACCAAAACGGCTGAAAAATAGAAAACTAGAAAAAGCACCATTTTTAAGCATGAAATTTAAACCTGAATCCCTTCTGAGTCTGTTTTTAGTTTTGGTCAAAAACAATTTTCAACCTCTTGGATCACAAAATCGTCCCCCCGGCATCAGGAATTACCTTCACCTGGTCCAAAAGGCTCATTTTTGAACACTAGACAAGCAAAAGCCCCATTTTAAGCATCAAGATTTAATCCGACTCCATTTTGAGGTGCCGTTTTACGTTGGTCAAAAAAAAATTTTCACCTCTGGAGCACAAAAATCCGTCACCCTGGCAACAGGAATTTCCTTCCCTGGATACCAAAAAGGCTCAATTTTTGAAAACTAGAAAAAGCACCCTTTTTAAGCATGAAATTTAACCCCGAGTCCCATTCTGAGGTCCATTTTTACATTTGGGTCAAAAAATTTTTTCATCTCTGGAGCAAAAAAAATCCGTGACCCCAGCATGAGAAATTTCCTTCCCCGAACACCAAAAAAGCTGAAAAAATAAAAACTAGAAAAAGCACCATTTTTAAGCATGAAATTTAAACCTGAATCCCATTCTGAGGTCTGTTTTTACATTTTGGGTCAAAAAAAAATTTTCACCTCTGGAGCACAAAAATCCGTCACCCCGGCATCAGGAATTTCCTTCCCTGGATACCAAAAAGGCTCAATTTTTGAAAACTAGACACAGCACCATTTTTAAGCATCAAATTTAATCCCGAATCCCATTCTGAGGTCCATTTTTACATTTGGGTCAAAAAAAATTTTTCACCTCTGGAGCAAAAAAAAAATCCATGACCCCGGCATCAGGAATTTGCTTCCGTGCATACCAAGAAGGCTCAATTTTGGAAAACTAGAAAAAGCACCATTTTTAAGCATGAATTTAAACCCGAATCCCATTCTGAGGTCCATTTTTACATTTGGGTCAAAAAAATTTTTTCACCTCTGGAGCAAAAAAAATCCGTGACCCTGGCATGAGAAATTTCCTTCCCGAACACCAAAACGGCTGAAAAATTAAAAACTAGAAAAAGCACCATTTTTAAGCATGAAATTTAAGCCTGAATCCCATTCTGAGGTCTGTTTTTACATTTTGGGTCAAAAAAAATTTTCACCTCTGGAGGACAAAAATCCGTCACCCCGGCATCAGGAATTTCCTTCCCTGGATACCAAAAAGGCTCAATTTTTGAAAACTAGACAAAGCACCATTGTTAAGCATCAAATTTAATCCCGAATCCCATTTTGAGGTCCGTTTTTACATTTGGGTCAAAAAAAATTTTTCACCTCTGGAGCAAAAAAATCTGTCACCCCGGCAACAGGAATTTCCTTACCTGGATACCAAAAAGGCTCAATTTTTGAAAACTAGAAAAAGCACCATTTTTAAGCATCAAATTTAATCCCGAATCCAATTCTGAGGTCCTTTTTTACATTTGGGTCAAAAAAAATTTTTCACCTCTGGAGCAAAAAAATCCGTGACCCCGGCATCAGGAATTTCCTTCCCTGGATACCAAAACGGCTCAATTTTTGAAAAGTAGACAAAGCACCATTTTTAAGCATCAAATTTAATACGGAATCCCATTCTGATGTCCGTTTTTACATTTGAGTCAAAAAAAGTTTTTCACCTCTGGAGCAAAAAAATCCGTCACCCTGGCAACAGGAATTTCCTTCCCTTGATACCAAAAAGGCTCAATTTTTGAAAACTAGAAAAAGCACCCTTTTTAAGCATGAAATTTAACCCCGAGTCCCATTCTGAGGTCCATTTTTACATTTGGGTCAAAAAATTTTTTCATCTCTGGAGCAAAAAAAATCCGTGACCCCAGCATGAGAAATTTCCTTCCCCGAACACCAAAAAGGCTGAAAAATTAAAAACTAGAAAAAGCACCATTTTTAAGCATGAAATTTAAACCTGAATCCCATTCTGAGGTCTGTTTTTACATTTTGGGTCAAAAAAAAATTTTAACCTCTGGAGCACAAAAATCCGTCACCCCGGCATCAGGACTTTCCTTCCCTGGATACCAAAAAGGCTCAATTTTTGAAACACTAGACAAAAAGCACCATTTTTAAGCATGAAATTTAAACCTGAATCCCATTCTGAGGTCTGTTTTTACATTTTGGGTCAAAAAAAATTTTCACCTCTGGAGCAAAAAAATCCGTGACCCCAGCATCAGGAATTTCCTTCCCTGGATACCAAAACGGCTCAATTTTTGAAAAGTAGATAAAGCACCATTTTTAAGCATCAAATTTAATACGGAATCCCATTCTGAGGTCCGTTTTTACATTTGAGTCAAAAAAATTTTTTCACCTCTGGAGCAAAAAAATCCGTCACCCTGGCAACAGGAATTTCCTTCCCTGGATACTAAAAAGGCTCAATTTTTGAAAACTAGAAAAAGCACCCTTTTTAAGCATGAAATTTAACCCCGAGTCCCATTCTGAGGTCCATTTTTACATTTGGGTCAAAAAAATTTTTCACCTCTGGAGCAAAAATAATCCGTGACCCCGGCAATCAGGAATTTCCTTCCCTGGATACCAAAACGGCTCAATTTTTGAAAAGTAGACAAAGCACCATTTTTAAGCATCAAATTTAAGACGGAATCCCATTCTGAGGTCCGTTTTTACATTTGAGTCAAAAAAATTTTTTCACCTCTGGAGCAAAAAAATCCGTCACCCTGGCAACAGGAATTTCCTTCCCTGGATACCAAAAAGGCTCAATTTTTGAATACTTAGAACAAGCACCTTTTAGCATGAAATTTAACCCCGAGTCCCATTCGAGGTCCATTTTTACATTTGGGTCAAAAAAATTTTTCACCTCTGGAGCAAAAAAAATCCGGGACCCCAGCATGAGAAATTTCCTTCCCCGAACACCAAAACGGCTGAAAAATTAAAAACTAGAAAAAGCACCATTTTTAAGCATGAAATTTAAACCTGAATCCCATTCTGAGGTCTGTTTTTACATTTTGGGTCAAAAAAAAATTTTAACCTCTGGAGCACAAAAATCCGTCACCCCGGCATCAGGAATTTCCTTCCCTGGATACCAAAACGGCTCAATTTTTGAAAAGTAGACAAAGCACCATTTTTAAGCATCAAATTTAATCCCGAATCCCATTCTGAGGTCCGTTTTTACATTTGGGTCAAAAAAAATTTTTCACCTCTGGAGCAAAAATATCCGTCACCCCGGCAACAGGAATTTCCTTCCCTGGATACCAAAACGGCTCAATTTTTGAAAAGTAGACAAAGCACCATTTTTAAGCATCAAATTTAATACGGAATCCCATTCTGAGGTCCGTTTTTACATTTGAGTCAAAAAAAATTTTATACCTCTGGAGCAAAAAAATCCGTGACCCCGGCATCAGGAATTTCCTTCCCTGGATACCAAAAAGGCTCAATTTTTGAAAACTAGAAAAAGCACCATTTTTAAGCATGAAATTTAACCCCGAATCCCATTCTGAGGTCACATTTTTACATTGGGTCAAAAAAATTTTTCACCTCTGGAGCACAAAAATCCGTCACCCCGGCATCAGGAATGTCCTTCCCTGGATACCAAAAAGGCTCAATTTTTGAAAACTAGACAAAGCACCATTTTTAAGCATCAAATTTAATCCCGAATCCCATTTTGAGGTCCGTTTTTACATTTGGGTCAAAAAAAATTTTTCACCTCTGCAGCAAAAAAATCTGTCACCCCGGCATCAGGAATTTCCTTCCCTGGATACCAAAAAGGCTCAATTTTTGAAAACTAGAAAAAGCACCATTTTTAAGCATGAAATATAACCCCGAATTCCATTCTGAGGTCCATTTTTACATTTGGGTCAAAAAATTTTTTTCACCTCTGGAGCAAAAAAAATCCGTGACCCCGGCATGAGAAATCTCCTTCCCCGACCACCAAAACGGCTGAAAAATGAAAAACTAGAAAAAGCACCATTTTTAAGCATGAAATTTAAACCTGAATCCCATTCTTAGGTCTGTTTTTACATTTTGGGTCAAAAAAAATTTTCACCTCTGGAGCACAAAAATCCGTCACCCCGGCATCAGGAATTTCCTTCCCTGGATACCAAAAAGACTCAATTTTTGAAAACTAGACAAAGCACCATTTTTAAGCATCAAATTTAATCCCGAATCCCATTTTGAGGTCCGTTTTTACATTTGGGTCAAAAAAAAATTTTCACCTCTGGAGCAAAAAAATCTGTCACCCCGGCAACAGGAATTTCCTTCCCTGGATACCAAAAAGGCTCAATTTTTGAAAACTAGAAAAAGCACCATTTTTAAGCATGAAATATAACCCCGAATTCCATTCTGAGGTCCATTTTAACATTTGGGTCAAAAAATTTTTTTCACCTCTGGAGCAAAAAAAATCCGTGACCCCAGCATGAGAAATTTCCTTCCCCGAACACCAAAACGGCTGAAAAATTAAAAACTAGAAAAAGCACCATTTTTAAGCATGAAATTTAAACCTGAATCCCATTCTGAGGTCTGTTTTTACATTTTGGGTCAAAAAAATATTTTAACCTCTGGAGCACAAAAATCCGTCACCCCGGCATCAGGAATTTCCTTCCCTGGATACCAAAAAGGCTCAATTTTTGAAAACTAGACAAAGCACCATTTTTAAGCATCAAATTTAACCCCGAATCCCATTCTGAGGTCCATTTTTACATTTGGGTCAAAAAAATTTTTTCATCTCTGGAGCAAAAAAAATCCGTGACCCCGGCATGAGAAATTTCCTTCCCCGAACACCAAAACGGCTGAAAAATTAAAAACTAGAAAAAGCACCATTTTTAAGCATGAAATTTAACCCCGAATCCCATTCTGAGGTCCGTTTTTAGATTTCAGTCAAAAAAAATATTTTCATCTCTAGAGCACAAAAATCCGTGACCCCGGCATCAGGAATTTCCTTCCCCGGACACTAAAACGGCTCAATTTATGAAAATTAGAAGAAGCACCCTTTTTAAGCATGAAATTTAACCCCGAATCCCACTCTGAGGTCCATTTTTACATTTAGGGTCAAAAAAATTTTTTCACCTCTGGAGAACAAACATCCGTGACCCCGGCATCAGGGATTTCCTTCCCTAGATACCAAAACGGCTCAATATTTGAAAACTACTAAAAGCACCATTTTTAAGCATGACATTTAACCCCGAATCCCATTCTGAGGTCCGTTTTTACATTTGGGTCAAAAAAAAAAATTTCATCTCCAGAGCACAAAAATCCATGACCCCGGCATCAGGAATTTCCTTCCCTGGACACTAAAAGGCTCAATTTTTGAAAATTAGAAGAAGCACCATTTTTAAGCATGAAATTTAACCCCGAATCCCACTCTGAGGTCCGTTTTTACATTTAGGTCAAAAAAATTTTTTTCACTTCTGGAGCAAAAAAAATCCGTGACCCCGGCATGACAAATTTCCTTCCCCGAACACCAAAACGGCTGAAAAATTAAAAAGTAGAAAAAGCACCATTTTTAAGCATGAAATTTAAACCTGAATCCCATTCTGAGGTCTGTTTTTACATTTTGGGTCAAAAAAATATTTTCACCTCTGGAGCACAAAAATCCGTCACCCCGGCATCAGGAATTTCCTTCCCTGGATACCAAAAAGGCTCAATTTTTGAAAACTAGACCAAGCACCATTTTTAAGCATCAAATTTAATCCCGAATCCCATTCTGAGGTCCGTTTTTACATTTGGGTCAAAAAAAATTTTTACCTCTGCAGCAAAAAAATCTGCACCCGGCACAGGAATTTCCTTCCTGGATACCAAAAGGCTCATTTTTGACAAATCGGAAAAAGCACCATTTTAAGCATCAAAATTAATCCACACGAACCAATTCTGAGGTGTTTTTACATTGGGGTCAAAAAAAAGTTTACCTCTGGAGCATAAAAAATCCGTGACCCCGGCATCAGGAATTTCCTTCCCTGGATACCAACACGGCTCAATTTTTGAAAAGTAGACAAAGCACCATTTTTAAGCATCAAATTTAATACGGAATCCCATTCTGAGGTCCGTTTTTACATTTGAGTCAAAAAAATTTTTTCACCTCTGGAGCAAAAAAATCCGTCACCCTGGCAACAGGAATTTCCTTCCCTGGATACCAAAAAGGCTCAATTTTTGAAAACTAGAAAAAGCACCATTTTTAAGCATGAAATTTAACCCCGAGTCCCATTCTGAGGTCAATTTTTACATTTGGGTCAAAAAAATTTTTCACCTCTGGAGCAAAAAAAATCCGTGACCCCAGCATGAGAAATTTCCTTCCCCGAACACCAAAAAGGCTGAAAAATTAAAAATTAGAAAAAGCACCATTTTTAAGCATGAAATTTAAACCTGAATCCCATTCTGAGGTCTGTTTTTACATTTTGGGTCAAAAAAAAATTTTCACCTCTGGAGCACAAAAATCCTTGACCGGCATCAGGAATCCTTCCCCGGACACAAAAACGCTCATTTTGAAAATAAGAAGAAGCACCTTTTTAAGCATGAAATTTAACCACGAATCCCACTCTGAGGTCCTATTTACATTTAGGGTAAAAAAAAATTTTTCCACCTCTGGAGCACAAAAATCCGGACCCAGGCATAGGGATTTCCTTCCCTAGATACCCAAAACGGCTCACTATTTGAAAACTACAAAAAGCACCATTTTTAAGCATGACCATTTAACCCCGAATACCATTCTGAGGTTCAGTTTTTTACATTTGGGTCAAAAAAAAAAAATTCACTCCAGAGAACAAACATCCGTGACCCCGGCATCAGGTATTTCCTTCCCTGGACACTAAAACGGCTCAATTTTTGAAAATTAGAAGAAGCACCATTTTTAAGCATGAAATTTAACCCTGAATCCCACTCTGAGGTCCGTTTTTACATTTAGGTCAAAAAATTTTTTTCACTTCTGGAGCAAAAAAAATCCGTGACCCCGGCATGACAAATTTCCTTCCCCGAACACCAAAACGGCTGAAAAATTAAAAACTAGAAAAAGCACCATTTTTAAGGATGAAATTTAAACTTGAATCCCATTCTGAGGTCTGTTTTTACATTTTGGGTCAAAAAAAATTTTCACCTCTGGAGCACAAAAATCCGTCACCCCGGCATCAGGAATTTCCTTCCCTGGATTCCAAAAAGGCTCAATTTTTGAAAACTAGACAAAGCACCATTTTTAAGCATCAAATTTAATCCCGAATCCCATTTTGAGGTCCGTTTTTACATTTGGGTCAAAAAAAATTTTTCACCTCTGCAGCAAAAAAATCTGTCACCCCGGCAACAGGACTTTCCTTCCCTGGATACCAAAAAGGCTCAATTTTTGAAAACTAGAAAAAGCACCATTTTTAAGCATGAAATATAACCCCGAATTCCATTCTGAGGTCCATTTTTACAATTGGGTCAAAAAAATTTTTTCACCTCTGGAGCAAAAAAAATCCGTGACCCCGGCATGAGAAATCTCCTTCCCCGAACACCAAAACGGCTGAAAAATGAAAAACTAGAAAAAGCACCATTTTTAAGCATGAAATTTAAACCTGAATCCCATTCTGAGGTCTGTTTTTATATTTTGGGTCAAAAAAATATTTTCACCTCTGGAGCACAAAAATCCGTCACCCCGGCATCAGGAATTTCCTTCCCTGGATACCAAAAAGGCTCAATTTTGGAAAACTAGAAAAAGCACCATTTTTAAGCATGAAATTTAACCCCGAATCCCATTCTGAGGTCCATTTTTACATTTGGGTGAAAAAAAATTTTTCATCTCTGGAGCAAAAAAAATCCGTGACCCCGGCATGAGAAATTTCCTTCCCCGAACACCAAAACGGCTGAAAAATTAAAAACTAGAAAAAGCACCATTTTTAAGCATGAAATTTAACCCCGAATCCCATTCTGAGGTCCGTTTTTAGATTTCAGTCAAAAAAAATATTTTCATCTCTAGAGCACAAAAATCCGTGACCCCGGCATCAGGAATTTCCTTCCCCGGACACTAAAACGGCTCAATTTATGAAAATTAGAAGAAGCACCCTTTTTAAGCATGAAATTTAACCCCGAATCCCACTCTGAGGTCCATTTTTACATTTAGGGTCAAAAAAATTTTTTCACCTCTGGAGCACAAACATCCGTGACCCCGGCATCATGGATTTCCTTCCCTAGATACCAAAACGGCTCAATATTTGAAAACTACAAAAAGCACCATTTTTAAGCATGACATTTAACCCCGAATCCCATTCTGAGGTCCGTTTTTACATTTGGGTCAAAAAAAAAAATTTCATCTCCAGAGCACAAAAAATTCATGACCCCGGCATCAGGAATTCCTCCTGGATACAAAAGAGGCTCAATTTTGAAAAAAAACTAGACAAAGCACCATTTTCAAGCATTATATTTAACCCCGAATCCCATTCTGAGGCCGTTTTTACATTTCAGTCAAAAAAATTTTTCATCTCCGGAGCACAAAAATCCGTGACCCCGGCATCAGGAATTTCCCTCCCTGGATACCAAAACGGCTCAATTTTTGAAAACTAGAAATAGCAACATTTTTGAGCATGAAATTTAACCCCGAATCCAATTCTGAGGTCCGTTTTACATTTGAGTAAAAAAAATTTTTTCATCTTTGGAGCAGAAAAATCTATGACCCCGGGATCAGGAATTTCCTTCCCTGGATACCAAAACGGCTTAATTTTTGAAAAGTAGACAAAGCACCATTTTTAAAGCATCAATTAAACGGAATCCATTCTGAGGTCCGTTTTTACATTTGAGTCAAAAAATTTTTTTCACCTCTGGAGCAAAAAAATCCGTGACCCCGGCATCAGGAATTTCCTTCCCTGGATACCAAAAAGGCTCAATTTTTGAAAACTAGAAAAAGCACCATTTTTAAGCATGAAATTTAACCCCGAATCCCAGTCTGAGGTCCATTTTTACATTTGGGTCAAAAAAATTTTTTCACCTCTGGAGCACAAAAATCCGTGACCCCGGCAACAGGAATTTCCTTCCCTTGATACCAAAAGGGCTCAATTTTTGAAAACTAGAAAAAGCACCATTTTTAAGCATGAAATTTAACCCCGAATCCCATTCTGAGGTCCGTTTTTAGATTTCAGTCACAAAAAAAATTTTCATCTCTGGAGCACAAAAATCCGTGACCCCGGCATCAGGAATTTCCTTCCCCGGACACTAAAACGGCTCAATTTTTGAAAATTAGAAGAAGCACCTTTTTTAAGCATGAAATTTAACCCCGAATCCCACTCTGAGGTCCATTTTTACATTTAGGGTCAAAAAAATTTTTTCACCTCTGGAGCACAAACATCCGTGACCCCGGCATCAGGGATTTCCTTCCCTAGATACCAAAACAGCTCAATATTTGAAAACTACAAAAAGCACCATTTTTAAGCATGACATTTAAACCCGAATCTCATTCTGAGGTCCGTTTTTACATTTGGGTCAAAAAAAAAAATTTCATCTCCAGAGCACAAAAATCCATTACCCCGGCATCAGGAATTTCCTTCCCTGGACACTAAAACGGCTCAATTTTTGAAAATTAGAAGAAGCACCATTTTTAAGCATGAATTTAACCCCGAATCCCATTCTGACGTCGATTTTTACATTTGGGGCAAAAAAAATTTTCACCTCCGGAGCTCAAAAATCCCTGACCCCGGCATCAGGAATTTGATTCCCCAGACACCAAAATGGCTCAATTTTTAAAAACTATAAAAAGCACCATTTTTAAGCATGAAATTTAACCCCGAATCCCATTCTGAGGTTCGTTTTTACATTTAGGTCAAAAAAAATTTTCATCTCCGGACCACCAAAATCTATAACCCCGTCATCAGGAATTTCCTTCCCCGGACACTAAAACGGTTCAATTTTTGAAACTAGACAAAGCACTCATTTTAAGCATCAAATTTAATCCCGAATCCCATTCTGAGGTTCGTTTTTACATGTTGGGTCAAAAAAAATTTTCAACTCTGGAGCACAAAAATCCGTCACACGGGCATCAGGAATCCTTCCCGGATACCAAAAAGGCTCAATTTTTTGATAAACTAGACAAAGCACCATTTTTAAGCATCAATTTAATCCCCAGAATCCATCTGAGGTCCATTTTTTAATTTGGAGTAAAAAAAATTTTTCACCTCTGGAGCAAAAAAATACATGACCACGCATCAGGAAAATTTCCTTCTGCGACACTTAAAACGGCTCAATTTTTGAAAATAGAAGAAGCAACCATTTTTAAGCATGAAATTTAACCCTGAATCCCACTCTGAGGTCCGTTTTTACATTTAGGTCAAAAAATTTTTTTCACGTCTGGAGCAAAAAAAATCCGTGACCCCGGCATGAGAAATTTCCTTCCCCGAACACCAAAACGGCTGAAAAATTAAAAACTAGAAAAAGCACCATTTTTAAGCATGAAATTTAATCCTGAATCCCATTCTGAGGTCTGTTTTTACATTTTGGGTCAAAAAAAATTTTCACCTCTGGAGCACAAAAATCCGTCACCCCGGCATCAGGAATTTCCTTCCCTGGATACCAAAAAGGCTCAATTTTTGAAAACTAGACAAAGCACCATTTTAAGCATCAAATTTAATCCCGAATCCCATTTTGAGGTCCGTTTTTACATTTGGGTCAAAAAAAATTTTTCACCTCTGCAGCAAAAAAATCTGTCACCCCGGCAACAGGAATTTCCTTCCCTGGATACCAAAAAGGCTCAATTTTGGAAAACTAGAAAAAGCACCATTTTTAAGCATGAAATTTAACCCCGAATCCCATTCTGAGGTCCATTTTTACATTTGGGTCAAAAAAAATTTTTCACCTCTAGAGCAAAAAAAATCCGTGACCCCGGCATGAGAAATCTCCTTCCCCGAACACCAAAACGGCTGAAAAATGAAAAACTAGAAAAAGCACCATTTTTAAGCATGAAATTTAATCCCGAATCCCATTCTGAGGTCCGTTTTTA
>NW_024099398.1:0-15546 GCF_016545835.1 Crotalus tigris
ACTGACTTTTCTAGGCTGCAATATCTGTTTCCTGGTAAAAAAATGGGAAAATCCCATTGGAGAAAAATTCCACTTAGGGTTAGGGTTACGTCACCGTGACTCCTAGAGCAAAATGGACATCGACAACAAACTAGGAGTGCTTGGGTATGGTTAGGAGGGCACTGACTTTTCTAGCTGCCCTTTCTATGTTTCCTGGTAAAATACATGGGAAAATCCCTTTGGAGGAAAATTCCACTTAGGGTTAGGGTTACATCTCCGTGAACTCTTAGAGCAAAATGGACATCGCCAACAATAGGAGTGTTTGGGTATGGTCTATCAATCACTGACTTTTCTATGCTGCAATATCTATGTTTCTGGTAAATACATGGGAAAATCCCATTGTAGGAAAATTCCACTTAGGGTTAGGGTTACGTCACTGTGAACTCCTAGAGCAAAATGAACATCGACAACAAACTTGGAGTGCTTGGGTATGGTTAGGAGGGCACTGACTTTTCTAGGGTGCCCACGTATGTTTCCTGGTAAAATACATGGGAAAATCCCATTGGAGGAAAATTCCACTTAGGGTTAGGGTTACATCACCGTGAACTCTTAGAGCAAAATGGACATCGCCAACAAACTAGGAGTGTTTGGGTATGGTTAGGAGGGCACTGACTTTTCTAGCTGCCCTTTCTATGTTTCCTGGTAAAATACATGGGAAAATCCCTTTGGAGGAAAATTCCAATTAGGGTTAAGGTTACGTCACTGTGAACTCTTAGAGCAAAATGGACATCACCAATAAACTAGGAGTGCTTGAGTATGGTTAGAAGGGCACTGACTTTTCTAGGCTGCCCTTTCTATGTTTCCTGGTAAAATATATGGGAAAATCCAATTGTAGGAAAATTCCACTTAGGGTTAGGGTTACGTCACCGTGAACTCCTAGAGCAAAATGGACATCGACAACAAACTTGGAGTGCTTGGGTATGGTTAGGAGGGCACTGACTTTTCTAGGCTGCAATATCTATGTTTCCTGGTAAAATACATGGGAAAATCCCATTGGAGAAAAATTCCACTTAGGGTTAGGGTTACGTCACTGTGAACTCTTAGAGCAAAATGGACCTCGCCAATAAACTAGGAGTGCTTGAGTATGGTTAGGAGGGCACTGACTTTTCTAGGCTGCCCTATGTATGTTTCCTGGTAAAATACATGGGAAAATCCCATTATAGGAAAATTCCACTTAGGGTTAGGGTTACGTCACCGTGAACTCCTAGAGCAAAATGAACATCGACAACAAACTTGGAGTGCTTGGGTATGGTTAGGAGGGCACTGACTTTTCTAGGGTGCCCACGTATGTTTCCTGGTAAAATACATGGGAAAATCCCATTGGAGGAAAATTCCACTTAGGGTTAGGGTTACATCTCCGTGAACTCTTAGAGCAAAATGGACATCGCCAATAAACTAGGAGTGCTTGAGTATGGTTAGGAGGGCACTGACTTTTCTAGGCTGCCCTATGTATGTTTCCTGGTAAAATACATGGGAAAATCCCACTGTAGGAAAATTCCACTTAGGGTTAGGGTTACATCACTGTGAACTCTTAGAGCAAACTGGACATCGCGAACAAACTCGGAGTGCTTGGGTATGGTTAGGAGGGCACTGACTTTTCTAGGCTGCCCTATGTATGTTTCCTGGTAAAATACATGGGAAAATCCCATTGGAGGAAAATTCCACTTAGGGTTAGGTTACGTCACTGTGAACTCTTAGAGCAAAATGGACATCGCCAACAAACTAGGAGTGCTTGGGTATGGTTAGGAGGGCACTGACTTTTCTAGGCTGCCCTATCTATGTTTCCTGGTAAAATACATGGGAAAATCCCATTGTAGGAAAATTCCACTTAGGGTTAGGGTTACGTCACCGTGAACTCCTAGAGCAAAATGAACATCGACAACAAACTTGGAGTGCTTGGGTATGGTTAGGAGGGCACTGACTTTTCTAGGGTGCCCACGTATGTTTCCTGGTAAAATACATGGGAAAATCCCATTGGAGGAAAATTCCACTTAGGGTTAGGGTTACATCTCCGTGAACTCTTAGAGCAAAATGGACATCGCCAACAAACTAGGAGTGTTTGGGTATGGTTAGGAGGGCACTGACTTTTCTAGCTGCCCTTTCTATGTTTCCTGGTAAAATACATGGGAAAATCCCACTGTAGGAAAATTCCACTTAGGGTTAGGGTTACATCACTGTGAACTCTTAGAGCAAAATGGACATCGCGAACAAACTCGGAGTGCTTGGGTATGGTTAGGAGGGCACTGACTTTTCTAGGCTGCCCTATGTATGTTTCCTGGTAAAATACATGCGAAAATCCCATTGGAGAAAAATTCCACTTAGGGTTAGGGTTACGTCACTGTGAACTCTTAGAGCAAAATGGACATCGCCGACAAACTAGGACTGCTTGGGTATGGTTAGGAGGGCACTGACTTTTCTAGGGTGCCCACGTATGTTTCCTGGTAAAATCCATGGGAAAATCCCATTGTAGGAAAATTCCACTTAGGGTTAGGGTTACGTCACCGTGAACTCCTAAAGCAAAATGAACATCGACAACAAACTCGGAGTGCTTGGGTATGGTTAGGAGGGCACTGACTTTTCTAGCTGCCCTTTCTATGTTTCCTGGTAAAATACATGGGAAAATCCCTTTGGAGGAAAATTCCAATTAGGGTTAAGGTTACGTCATTGTGAACTCTTAGAGCAAAATGGACATCGCCAATAAACTAGGAGTGCTTGAGTATGGTTAGAAGGGCACTGACTTTTCTAGGCTGCTTTTTCTATGTTTCCTGGTAAAATACATGGGGAAATCCAATTGTAGGAAAATTCCACTTAGGGTTAGGGTTACGTCACCGTGAACTCCTAGAGCAAAATGGACATCGACAACAAACTTGGAGTGCTTGGGTATGGTTAGGAGGGCACTGACTTTTCTAGGCTGCAATATCTATGTTTCCTGGTAAAATACATGGGAAAATCCCATTGGAGAAAAATTGCACTTAGGGTTAGGGTTACGTCACTTAGAGCAAAATGGACATCGCCAATAAACTAGGAGTGCTTGAGTATGGTTAGGAGGGCACTGACTTTTCTAGGCTGCCCTATGTATGTTTCCTGGTAAAATACATGGGAAAATCCCATTATAGGAAAATTCCACTTAGGGTTAGGGTTACGTCACCGTGAACTCCTAGAGCAAAATGAACATCGACAACAAACTAGGAGTGCTTGGGTATGGTTAGAAGGGCACTGACCTTTCTAGGGTGCCCTATGTATGTTTCCTGGTAAAATACATGGGGAAATCCCATTGGAGGAAAATTCCACTTAGGGTTAAGGTTACGTCACCGTGAACTCTTAGAGCAAAATGGACATCGCCAACAAACTCGGAGTGCTTGGGTATGGTTAGAAGGGCACTGACTTTTCTAGGCTGCAATATCTATGTTTCCTGGTAAAATACATGGGAAAATCCCATTGGAGAAAAATTCCATTTAGGGTTAGGGTTACGTCACTGTGAACTCTTAGAGCAAAATGGACATCGCCGACAAACTCGGAGTGCTTGGGTATGGTTAGGAGGGCACTGATTTTTCTAGGCTGCCCATTCTATGTTTCCTGGTAAAATATATGGAATCCCATTGTAGGACATTCCACTGGTAGGTTACGTCACTGTGAACTCTTAGAGCAAAATGGACATCGCCAATAAACTAGGAGTGCTTGAGTATGGTTAGAAGGGCACTGACTTTTCTAGGCTGCCCTTTCTATGTTTCCTGGTAAAATACATGGGAAAATCCCATTGTAGAAAAATTGCACTTAGGGTTAGGGTTACGTCACTGTGAACTCTTAGAGCAAAATGGACATCGCCAATAAACTAGGAGTGCTTGAGTATGGTTAGGAGAGCACTGACTTTTCTAGGCTGCCCTATGTATGTTTCCTGGTAAAATACATGGGAAAATCCCTTTGGAGGAAAATTCCAATTAGGGTTAGGGTTACGTCACTGTGAACTCTTAGAGCAAAATGGACATCACCAATAAACTAGGAGTGCTTGGGTATGGTTAGGAGGGCACTGACTTTTCTAGGCTGCCCTATGTATGTTTCCTGGTAAAATACATGGGAAAATCCCATTGGAGGAAAATTCCACTTAGGGTTAGGGTTACATCTCCGTGAACTCTTAGAGCAAAATGGACATCGCCAACAAACTAGGAGTGTTTGGGTATGGTTAGGAGGGCACTGACTTTTCTAGCTGCCCTTTCTATGTTTCCTGGTAAAATACATGGGAAAATCCCACTGTAGGAAAATTCCACTTAGGGTTAGGGTTACATCACTGTGAACTCTTAGAGCAAAATGGACATCGCGAACAAACTCGGAGTGCGTGGGTATGGTTAGGAGGGCACTGACTTTTCTAGGCTGCCCTATGATGTTCCTGTAAAATACATGTGAAAATCCCATTGAGGAAATTCCACTTAGGGTTAGGTTACGTCACCGTGAACTCCTAGGCAAAATGGACATCGCGCAACACTCGGAGTGCTTGGTATGTTAGAAAGTCCTGACTTTTCTAGGCTGCAATATCTATTTTCCTGTAAAATACATGAAATCCCATTGGAGAAAAATTCCACTTAGGTTTTTAGGTTACGTCACTGTGACTCTTATGATGCAAAATTGACATCGGCCGACAAACACAAACTGGAGTGCTTGGGTATGGTTAGGAGTGCACTGCTTTTCTAAGGTGCCACGTAATTTTTCCTGGTAAAATACATGGGAAAATCCCATTGTAGAAATTCCCTTTAGGTTTAGTTTCGTCACCGTGAACTCCTAGACATGGACATCGCCAACAAACTCGGAGTGCTTGGGTATGGTTAGGAGGGCACTGACTTTTCTAGGCTGCCCTTTCTATGTTTCCTGGTAAAATACATGGGAAAATCCCATTGGAGAAAAATTCCACTTAGGGTTAGGTTACGTCACTGTGAACTCTTAGAGCAAAATGGACATCGCCAACAAACTAGGAGTGCATGGGTATGGTTAGGAGGGCACTGACTTTTCTAGGCTGCCTTTCTATGTTTCATGGTAAAATACATGGGAAAATCCCATTGTAGGAAAATTCCACTTAGGGTTAGGGTTACGTCACCGTGAACTCCAAGAGCAAAATGGACATCGCCAACGTACTCGGAGTGCTTGGGTATGGTTAGGAGAGCACTGACTTTTCTTCTATGCTGCCCTATTGTTGTTTCCGGTAAAATACATGGGAAAATCTTTGGAGTGAAAATCCAATTAGGGTTGGGTTACGTCACTTGCCTCTTATAGCAAAAATGACTCACCAATAAACTAGGAGTGCTTGGGTATGGTTGGAGGGCCTGCTTTTCTAGGCTGCCCTATGTATGTTTCCTGTAGCAATACTGTTAAAATCCCATTGAGAAAATTCCACTTAGGTTTGGGGTTACTCCCGTGGACCTTAGAGCAAACTGGACATCGCCAACGAACTCGGAGTGTTTGGGTATGGTTAGGACGGCAGTTACTTTTCTAGCATGCCCTATCTATGTTTCCTGAGAAAATTCATGGGAAAATCCCATTGGAGGAAAATTCCACTTAGGGTTAGGGTTAGGTCACCATGAACTCAGAGAGCAAAATGAACATCGCGAACAAACTCGGAGTGCTGGGGTATGGTTAGGAGGGGACTGGGGGGGGGAGACTTTTCTCGGCTGCCTATGTATGTTTTCCTGTAAAATACATGGGAAATCCCATTGGAGGAAAATTCCACTTAGGGTTAGGTTAACTTCACCCTGTGGAACTCTAGAGCAAATGGGACAATCGCCGAAGAAACTCTGATGCTTGTAATGGTTATAAGGGCACTGACTTTTCTAGGCTGCAATATCTATGTTTCCTGGTAAAATACATGCGAAAATCCCATTGGAGAAAAATTCCACTTAGGGTTAGGGTTACGTCACTGTGAACTCTTAGAGCAAAATGGACATCGCCGACAAACTAGGAGTGCTTGGGTCTGGTTAGGAGGGCACTGACTTTTCTAGGGTGCCCACGTATGTTTCCTGGTAAAATACATGGGAAAATCCCATTGTAGGAAAATTCCACTTAGGGTTAGGGTTACGTCACCGTGAACTCCTAGAGCAAAATGAACATCGACAACAACTCGGAGTGCTTGGGTATGGTTAGGAGGGCACTGACTTTTCTAGCTGCCCTTTCTATGTTTCCTGGTAAAATACATGGGAAAATCCCTTTGGAGGAAAATTCCAATTAGGGTTAAGGTTACGTCACTGTGAACTCTTAGAGCAAAATGGACATCACCAATAAACTAGGAGTGCTTGAGTATGGTTAGAAGGGCACTGACTTTTCTAGGCTGCCCTTTCTATGTTTCCTGGTAAAATATATGGGAAAATCCAATTGTAGGAAAATTCCACTTAGGGTTAGGGTTACGTCACCGTGAACTCCTAGAGCAAAATGGACATCGACAACAAACTTGGAGTGCTTGGGTATGGTTAGGAGGGCACTGACTTTTCTAGGCTGCAATATCTATGTTTCCTGGTCTCAAATACATGGGAAAAATCCCATTGAGAAAATTCCACTTAGGGTAGGGTTACGTCCTGTGACTCTGAGAGCAAAATGGACCTCGCAATAAACTAGGAGTGCTTGGAGTATGGTTAGGAGGGCACTGGGGACTTTCTAGGCTGCCCTATTTATGTTTCCTGTAAAATCCTGGGACATCCATTATAGGAAAATTCACTTAGGGTTATGGTTACGTCACGCCTGTGACTCCTAGAGCAAAATGAATCATCGACAACAACTTGGAAGTGCTTGGTATGGTTAGGAGGGCCTGACTTCTATGGTGCCCTACGATGTTTCCTGGTAAAATACTGGGAAAATCCCGTTTGAGGAAAATTCCACTTAGGGTTAGGGTTACATCTCCGTGAACTCTTAGAGCAAAATGGACATCGCCAACAAACTAGGAGTGTTTGGGTATGGTTAGGAGGGCACTGACTTTTCTAGCTGCCCTTTCTATGTTTCCTGGTAAAATACATGGGAAAATCCCACTGTAGGAAAATTCCACTTAGGGTTAGGGTTACATCACTGTGAACTCTTAGAGCAAAATGGACATTGCGAACAAACTCAGAGTGCTTGGGTATGGTTAGGAGGGCACTGACTTTTCTAGGCTGCCCTATGTATGTTTCCTGGTAAAATACATGGGAAAATCCCATTGGAGGAAAATTCCTCTTAGGGTTAGGGTTACGTCACCGTGAACTCTTAGAGCAAAATGGATATCGCCAACAAACTCGGAGTGCTTGGGTATGGTTAGAAGGGCACTGACTTTTCTAGGCTGCAATATCTATGTTTCCTGGTAAAATACATGCGAAAATCCCATTGGAGAAAAATTCCACTTAGGGTTAGGGTTACGTCACTGTGAACTCTTAGAGCAAAATGGACATCGCCGACAAACTAGGAGTGCTTGGGTCTGGTTAGGAGGGCACTGACTTTTCTAGGGTGCCCACGTATGTTTCCTGGTAAAATACATGGGAAAATCCCATTGTAGGAAAATTCCACTTAGGGTTAGGGTTACGTCTCCGTGAACTCCTAGAGCAAAATGAACATCGACAACAAACTCGGAGTGCTTGGGTATGGTTAGGAGGGCACTGACTTTTCTAGCTGCCCTTTCTATGTTTCCTGGTAAAATACATGGGAAAATCCCTTTGGAGGAAAATTCCAATTAGGGTTAAGATTACGTCACTGTGAACTCTTAGAGCAAAATGGACATCGCCAATAAACTAGGAGTGCTTGAGTATGGTTAGAAGGGCACTGACTTTTCTAGGCTGCCCTTTCTATGTTTCCTGGTAAAATACATGGGAAAATCCAATTGTAGGAAAATTCCACTTAGGGTTAGGGTTACGTCACCGTGAACTCCTAGAGCAAAATGGACATCGACAACAAACTTGGAGTGCTTGCGTATGGTTAGGAGGGCACTGACTTTTCTAGGCTGCAATATCTATGTTTCCTGGTAAAATACATGGGAAAATCCCATTGGAGAAAAATTGCACTTAGGGTTAGGGTTACGTCACTGTGAACTCTTAGAGCAAAATGGACATCGCCAATAAACTAGGAGTGCTTGAGTATGGTTAGGAGGGCACTGACTTTTCTAGGCTGCCCTATGTATGTTTCCTGGTAAAATACATGGGAAAATCCCATTATAGGAAAATTCCACTTAGGGTTAGGGTTACGTCACCGTGAACTCCTAGAGCAAAATGAACATCGACAACAAACTTGGAGTGCTTGGGTATGGTTAGGAGGGCACTGACTTTTCTAGGGTGCCCACGTATGTTTCCTGGTAAAATACATGGGAAAATCCCATTGTAGGAAAATTCCACTTAGGGTTAGGGTTACGTCACCGTGAACTCCTAGAGCAAAATGAACATCGACAAGAAACTCGGAGTGCCTGGGTATGGTTAGAAGGGCACTGACTTTTCTAGGCTGCAATATCTATGTTTCCTGGTAAAATACATGGGAAAATCCCATTGGAGAAAAATTCCACTTAGGGTTAGGGTTACGTCACTCTGAACTCTTAGAGCAAAATGGACATCGCCGACAAACTCGGAGTGCTTGGGTATGGTTAGGAGGGCACTGATTTTTCTAGGCTGCCCATTCTATGTTTCCTGGTAAAATATATGGGAAAATCCCATTGTAGGAACATTCCACTTAGGGTTAGGGTTACATCACCGTGAACTCCTAGAGCAAAATGAACATCGATAACAAACCCGGAGTGCTTGGGTATGGTTAGGAGGGCACTGACTTTTCTCGGCTGCCCTATGCATGTTGCCTGGTAAAATCCATGGGAAAATCCCATTGGAGGAAAATTCCAATTAGGGTTAAGGTTACGTCAC
The DNA here is from genome assembly GCF_016545835.1 of Crotalus tigris. Classification (NCBI taxonomy): domain Eukaryota; kingdom Metazoa; phylum Chordata; class Lepidosauria; order Squamata; family Viperidae; genus Crotalus; species Crotalus tigris. Next base: position 8,880 of record NW_024099398.1, read on the forward strand.
TGTGAACTCTTAGAGCAAAATGGACATCGCCAATAAACTAGGAGTGCTTGAGTATGGTTAGAAGGGCACTGACTTTTCTAGGCTGCCCTTTCTATGTTTCCTGGTAAAATACATGGGAAAATCCCATTGGAGAAAAATTGCACTTAGGGTTAGGGTTACGTCACTGTGAACTCTTAGAGCAAAATGGACATCGCCAATAAACTAGGAGTGCTTGAGTATGGTTAGGAGGGCAATGACTTTTCTAGGCTGCCCTATGTATGTTTCCTGGTAAAATACATGGGAAAATCCCTTTGGAGGAAAATTCCAATTAGGGTTAGGGTTACGTCACTGTGAACTCTTAGAGCAAAATGGACCTCGCCAACAAACTAGGAGTGTTTGGGTATGGTTAGGAGGGCACTGACTTTTCTAGCTGCCCTTTCTATGTTTCCTGGTAAAATACATGGGAAAATCCCACTGTAGGAAAATTCCACTTAGGGTTAGGGTTACATCACTGTGAACTCTTAGAGCAAAATGGACATTGCGAACAAACTCAGAGTGCTTGGGTATGGTTAGGAGGGCACTGACTTTTCTAGGCTGCCCTATGTATGTTTCCTGGTAAAATACATGGGAAAATCCCATTGGAGGAAAATTCCTCTTAGGGTTAGGGTTACGTCACCGTGAACTCTTAGAGCAAAATGGACATCGCCAAGAAACTCGGAGTGCTTGGGTATGGTTAGAAGGGCACTGACTTTTCTAGGCTGCAATATCTATGTTTCCTGGTAAAATACATGGGAAAATCCCATTGGAGAAAAATTCCACTTAGGGTTAGGGTTACGTCACTGTGAACTCTTAGAGCAAAATGGAGATCGCCGACAAACTAGGAGTGCTTGGGTATGGTTAGGAGGGCACTGACTTTTCTAGGGTGCCCACGTATGTTTCCTGGTAAAATACATGGGAAAATCCCATTGTAGGAAAATTCCACTTAGGGTTAGGGTTACGTCACCGTGAACTCCTAGAGCAAAATGAACATCGACAACAACTCGGAGTGCTTGGGTATGGTTAGGAGGGCACTGACTTTTCTAGCTGCCCTTTCTATGTTTCCTGGTAAAATACATGGGAAAATCCCTTTGGAGGAAAATTCCAATTAGGGTTAAGGTTACGTCACTGTGAACTCTTAGAGCAAAATGGACATCGCCAATTAACTAGAGTGCTGAGTATGGTTAGAAGGGGCAATGACTTTTCTAGCTCCTTTCGATGTTTCCTGTAAAATACATGGGAAAATCCCATTGTAAAAAATTGCAATTAGGGTTAGGTTACGTACTGGTGAACTCATTAGAGCAAATGGACATCGCAATAAACTAGGAGTGTCTTGAGTATGGTTAGGAAGCACTGACTTTTCTAGGCTGCCCTATGTATGTTTTCCTGTAAATACATGGGGAAAATCCCTTTGGAGGAAATTTCAATTAGGGTTAGGGTTACGTCATGTGAACTCTTAGAGGCAAAATGGCATCACCAATAAAACTAGGAGGTGCTTGGGTATTGTTAGGAGGGCACTGACTTTCTAGGCTGCCTTATCTATGTTTCCTGGTAAAATACATGGGAAAATCCCATTGCAGGAAAATTCCACTTAGGGTTAGGGTTACGTCACCGTGAACTCCTAGAGCAAAATGGACATCGCAACAAACTCGGAGTGCTTGGGTATGGTTAGGAGGGCACTGACTTTTCTAGGCTGCCCTATGTATGTTTCCTGGTAAAATACATGGGAAAATCCTCTTGGAGGAAAATTCCACTTAGGGTTAGGGTTACTTCACCGTGAACTCCTAGAGCAAAATGGACATCGCCAACAAACTCGGAGTGCTTGGGTATGGTTAGGAGGGCACTGACTTTTCTAGGCTGCCCTATGTATGTTTCCTGGTAAAATACATGGGAAAATCCCATTGGAGGAAAATTCCACTTAGGGTTATGGTTACGTCACCGTGAACTCCTAGAGCAAAATGGACATCGCCAACAAACTCGGAGTGCTTGGGTATGTGTAGAATGGCACTGACTTTTCTAGGCTTGCAATATCTATGTTTTCCTGGTAAAATACATGGGAAATCCCATTGGAGAAAAATTTCCACTTAGGGTTATGGTTACGTCACTGTGAACCTTTAGAGCAAAATGGAGATCGCGACAAACTAAAAGGATTGCTTGGGTATGTTAGGGGCACTGACTTTTCTATGGGTGCCCCCGTATTTTTTCCTGGTAAAATACATGGAAAAATCCCATTGGAGGAAAATTCCACTGAGGGTTAGGGTTACGTCACCGTGAACTCCTAGAGCAAAATGAACATCGACAACAAACTAGGAGTGTTTGGGTATGGTTAGGAGGGCACTGACTTTTCTAGCTGCCCTTTCTATGTTTCCTGGTAAAATACATGGGAAAATCCCATTGGAGGAAAATTCCAATTAGGGTTAAGGTTACGTCACTGTGAACTCTTAGAGCAAAATGGACATCGCCAATAAACTAGGAGTGCTTGGGTATGGTTAGGAGGGCACTGACTTTTCTAGGCTGCCCTTTCTATGTTTCCTGGTAAAATACACGGGAAAGTCCTATTGTAGGAAAATTCCACTTAGGGTTAGGGTTACGTCACCATGAACTCCTAGAGGAAAATGTACATCGACAACAAACTTGGAGTGCTTGGGTATGGTTAGGAGGGCAACTGACTTTTTCTAGCTGCATATCTATTTTTCCTGGTAAAATACATGGGAAATCCCATTGGAGAAATTCCACTTAGGGTTAGGGTTACTTCCTGTGAACTCTTAGAGCAATGGCCCTCGCCAATTAAACTAGGATGCTTGAGTATGGTTAGGAGGGCACTGACTTTTCTAGCCTGCCCTATCTATGTTTCCTGTTAAAATACATGGGAAAATCCCATTGGAGGAAAATTCCACTTAGGGTTAGGGTTACGTCACCGTGAACTCCTAGAGCAAAATGAACATCGACAACAAACTTGGAGTGCTTGGGTATGGTTAGGAGGGCACTGACTTTTCTAGGGTGCCCACGTATGTTTCCTGGTAAAATACATGGGAAAATCCCATTGGAGGAAAATTCCACTTAGGGTTAGGGTTACATCTCCGTGAACTCTTAGAGCAAAATGGACATCGCCAACAAACTAGGAGTGTTTGGGTATGGTTAGGAGGGCACTGACTTTTCTAGCTGCCCTTTCTATGTTTCCTGGTAAAATACATGGGAAAATCCCACTGTAGGAAAATTCCACTTAGGGTTAGGGTTACATCACTGTGAACTCTTAGAGCAAAATGGACATTGCGAACAAACTCAGAGTGCTTGGGTATGGTTAGGAGGGCACTGACTTTTCTAGGCTGCCCTATGTATGTTTCCTGGTAAAATACATGGGAAAATCCCATTGGAGGAAAATTCCTCTTAGGGTTAGGGTTACGTCACCGTGAACTCTTAGAGCAAAATGGATATCGCCAACAAACTCGGAGTGCTTGGGTATGGTTAGAAGGGCACTGACTTTTCTAGGCTGCAATATCTATGTTTCCTGGTAAAATACATGCGAAAATCCCATTGGAGAAAAATTCCACTTAGGGTTAGGGTTACGTCACTGTGAACTCTTAGAGCAAAATGGACATCGCCGACAAACTAGGAGTGCTTGGGTCTGGTTAGGAGGGCACTGACTTTTCTAGGGTGCCCACGTATGTTTCCTGGTAAAATACATGGGAAAATCCCATTGTAGGAAAATTCCACTTAGGGTTAGGGTTACGTCTCCGTGAACTCCTAGAGCAAAATGAACATCGACAACAAACTCGGAGTGCTTGGGTATGGTTAGGAGGGCACTGACTTTTCTAGCTGCCCTTTCTATGTTTCCTGGTAAAATACATGGGAAAATCCCTTTGGAGGAAAATTCCAATTAGGGTTAAGATTACGTCACTGTGAACTCTTAGAGCAAAATGGACATCGCCAATAAACTAGGAGTGCTTGAGTATGGTTAGAAGGGCACTGACTTTTCTAGGCTGCCCTTTCTATGTTTCCTGGTAAAATACATGGGAAAATCCAATTGTAGGAAAATTCCACTTAGGGTTAGGGTTACGTCACCGTGAACTCCTAGAGCAAAATGGACATCGACAACAAACTTGGAGTGCTTGCGTATGGTTAGGAGGGCACTGACTTTTCTAGGCTGCAATATCTATGTTTCCTGGTAAAATACATGGGAAAATCCCATTGGAGAAAAATTGCACTTAGGGTTAGGGTTACGTCACTGTGAACTCTTAGAGCAAAATGGACATCGCCAATAAACTAGGAGTGCTTGAGTATGGTTAGGAGGGCACTGACTTTTCTAGGCTGCCCTATGTATGTTTCCTGGTAAAATACATGGGAAAATCCCATTATAGGAAAATTCCACTTAGGGTTAGGGTTACGTCACCGTGAACTCCTAGAGCAAAATGAACATCGACAACAAACTTGGAGTGCTTGGGTATGGTTAGGAGGGCACTGACTTTTCTAGGGTGCCCACGTATGTTTCCTGGTAAAATACATGGGAAAATCCCATTGTAGGAAAATTCCACTTAGGGTTAGGGTTACGTCACCGTGAACTCCTAGAGCAAAATGAACATCGACAAGAAACTCGGAGTGCCTGGGTATGGTTAGAAGGGCACTGACTTTTCTAGGCTGCAATATCTATGTTTCCTGGTAAAATACATGGGAAAATCCCATTGGAGAAAAATTCCACTTAGGGTTAGGGTTACGTCACTCTGAACTCTTAGAGCAAAATGGACATCGCCGACAAACTCGGAGTGCTTGGGTATGGTTAGGAGGGCACTGATTTTTCTAGGCTGCCCATTCTATGTTTCCTGGTAAAATATATGGGAAAATCCCATTGTAGGAACATTCCACTTAGGGTTAGGGTTACATCACCGTGAACTCCTAGAGCAAAATGAACATCGATAACAAACCCGGAGTGCTTGGGTATGGTTAGGAGGGCACTGACTTTTCTCGGCTGCCCTATGCATGTTGCCTGGTAAAATCCATGGGAAAATCCCATTGGAGGAAAATTCCAATTAGGGTTAAGGTTACGTCACTGTGAACTCTTAGAGCAAAATGGACATCGCCAATAAACTAGGAGTGCTTGAGTATGGTTAGAAGGGCACTGACTTTTCTAGGCTGCCCTTTCTATGTTTCCTGGTAAAATACATGGGAAAATCCCATTGGAGAAAAATTGCACTTAGGGTTAGGGTTACGTCACTGTGAACTCTTAGAGCAAAATGGACATCGCCAATAAACTAGGAGTGCTTGAGTATGGTTAGGAGGGCAATGACTTTTCTAGGCTGCCCTATGTATGTTTCCTGGTAAAATACATGGGAAAATCCCTTTGGAGGAAAATTCCAATTAGGGTTAGGGTTACGTCACTGTGAACTCTTAGAGCAAAATGGACATCGCCAATAAACTAGGAGTGCTTGGGTCTGGTTAGGAGGGCACTGACTTTTCTAGGCTGCCCTATGTATGTTTCCTGTGAAAATACTGGAAAATCCCATTGTAGGAAAATTCCACTTAGGGTTAGGGTTACGTCACCGTGAACTCCTAGAGCAAAATGAACATCGACAACAAACTCGGAGTGCTTGGGTATGGTTAGGAGGGCACTGACTTTTCTAGCTGCCCTTTCTATGTTTCCTGGTAAAATACATGGGAAAATCCCTTTGGAGGAAAATTCCACTTAGGGTTAGGGTTACATCTCCGTGAACTCTTAGAGCAAAATGGACATCGCCAACAAACTAGGAGTGTTTGGGTATGGTTAGGAGGGCACTGACTTTTCTAGCTGCCCTTTCTATGTTTCCTGGTAAAATACATGGGAAAATCCCACTGTAGGAAAATTCCACTTAGGGTTAGGGTTACATCACTGTGAACTCTTAGAGCAAAATGGACATCGCGAACAAACTCGGAGTGCTTGGGTATGGTTAGGAGGGCACTGACTTTTCTAGGCTGCCCTATGTATGTTTCCTGGTAAAATACATGGGAAAATCTCATTGGAGGAAAATTCCACTTAAGGTTAGGGTTACGTCACCGTGAACTCTTAGAGCAAAATGGACATCGCCAACAAACTCGGAGTGCTTGGGTATGGTTAGAAGGGCACTGACTTTTCTAGGCTGCAATATCTATGTTTCCTGGTAAAATACATGCGAAAATCCCATTGGAGAAAAATTCCACTTAGGGTTAGGGTTACGTCACTGTGAACTCTTAGAGCAAAATGGACATCGCCGACAAACTAGGAGTGCTTGGGTCTGGTTAGGAGGGCACTGACTTTTCTAGGGTGCCCACGTATGTTTCCTGGTAAAATACATGGGAAAATCCCATTGTAGGAAAATTCCACTTAGGGTTAGGGTTACGTCACCGTGAACTCCTAGAGCAAAATGAACATCGACAACAAACTTGGAGTGCTTGGGTATGGTTAGGAGGGCACTGACTTTTCTAGGGTGCCCTATGTATGTTTCCTGGTCAAATACATGGGAAAATCCCATTGGAGAAAAATTCCACTTAGGGTTAGGGTTACGTCACTGTGAACTCTTAGAGCAAAATGGACATCGCCGACAAACTCGGAGTGCTTGGGTATGGTTAGGAGGGCACTGACTTTTCTAGGCTGCCCTATGTATGTTTCCTGGTAAAATACATGGGAAAATCCCATTGGAGAAAA
>NW_024099399.1:0-5182 GCF_016545835.1 Crotalus tigris
TTCGAATTTGAGGTCAATTTCACATTTTGAGTTTTCATGCTTTATTGTCTTATTTGCCAACAATTGTGATATTAGCGCAGGCCTACCTTTTGAAGGAAAGGTCAGATACGGAAAACACATGTTTTTTCGGGTTCCCCAACGTGTGGGCAACCTGAGTATATGCATACATTGCGAATTTCAGGTCAGTTTCACATTTTGAGTTTTCATGCTTAATTGGCTTATTTGCCAACAATTGTGATATTGGCGCAGGCCTACCTTTTGAAGGGAAAGGTCAGATACGGAAAACACATGTTTTTTCGGGTTCCCCAACCTGTGGGCAACCTGAATATATGCATACATTGCGAATTTGAGGTCAGTTTCACATTTTGAGTTTTCATGCTTAATGGCTTATTTGCCAACAATTGTGATATTGGCCCAGGCCTACCTTTTGAAGGAAAGGTTGGATACGGAAAACACATGTTTTTTCGGGTTCCCCAACCTGTGGGGAAGTTGAGTATATGCATACATTTCGAATCTGAGGTCAGTTTCACATTTTGAGTTTTCATGCTAAATTGTCCATTTGCAAACATATGCGACATAGGCCCAAGCCTACCTTTTGAAGGAAAGGTTGGATACGGAAAACACATGTTTTTTCGGGTTGCCCAACCTGTGGGGAACCTGAGTATATGCATACATTTCGAATTTGAGGTCAGTTTCACATTTTGAGTTTTCATGCTTTAATTGGCTTATTTGCCAACAATTGTGATATTAGCGCAGGCCTACCTTTTGAAAAAAAGGTCAGATACGGAAAAAACATGTTTTTTCGGGTTCCCCAATCTGTGGGCAACCTGAGTATATGCATACAATGCGAATTTCAGGTCAGTTTCCACATTTCAGTTTCATGCTTAATTGGCTATTTAGCCAAACAATTGTGATATTAGCGCAGGCCGTACCTTTTGAAGGAAGGTCAGATACGGAAAACACATGTTTTTCGGTTCACCAACGTAGTGGAACCTGAGTATATGCATACATTTCGAATTTGATGTCAGTTTCACATTTTGAGTTTTCATGCTTAATTGGCTATTTGCCAACAATTGTGATATTGGCCCAGGCCCATCTTTTGAAAGAAAGATTGGATATGGAAAACACATGTTTTTTCGGGTTGCCAACCTGTGGGCAACCTGAGTATATGCATACATTTCGAATTGGAGGTCAGTTTCACATTTTGAGTTTTCATGCTTAATTGGCTTATTTGCCAACAATTGTGATATTAGCGCAGGCCTACCTTTTGAAGGAAAGGTCAGATACGGAAAACACAGTTTTTTCGGGTTCCCCAATCTGTGGGCAACCTGTGTATATGCAACCATTGAGAAATTGAGGTCAGTTCACATTTGAGTTTTCCATTGCTTAATTGGCTATTTGCACAACAATTGTGATATTGGCCCAGCATATCTTTTGAAGGAAAGGTTGGATACGGAAAACACATGTTTTTTCGGGTTGCCCAACCTGTGGGGAACCTGAGTATATGCATACATTTCGAATTTGAGGTCAGTTTCACATTTTGAGTTTTCATGATTAATTGGCTATTTGCCAACAATTGTGATATTAGCGCAGGCCTACCTTTTGAAGGAAAGGTCAGATACGGAAAACACATGTTTTTTCGGGTTCCCCAATCTGTGGGCAACCTGAGTATATGCATACATTGCGAATTTCAGGTCAGTTTCACATTTTCAGTTTTCATGCTTAATTGGCTATTTGCCAACAATTGGGATATTGGCCCAGGCCTATCTTTTGAAAGAAAGATTGGATATGGAAAACACATGTTTTTTCGGGTTCCCCAACGTGTGGGCAACCTGAGTATATGCATACATTGCGAATTTCAGGTCAGTTTCACATTTTGAGTTTTCATGCTTAATTGGCTTATTTGCCAACAATTGTGAGATTAGCGCAGGCCTACCTTTTGAAGGAAAGGTCAGATACGGAAAACACATGTTTTTTCGGGTTCCCAATCTGTGGGCAACCTGAGTATATGCATACATTGTGAATTTCCGGTCAGTTTCCCATTTTGAGTTTTCATGCTTAATTGGCTATTTGCCAACAATTGTGATATTAGCGCAGGCCTACCTTTTGAAGGAAAGGTCAGATACGGAAGACACATGTTTTTTTCGGGTTCCCCAACGTGTGGGCAACCTGAGTATATGCATACATTTCGAATTGGAGGTCAATTTCACATTTTGAGTTTTCATGCTTAATGGGCTTATTTGCCAACAATTGTGATATTAGCGCAGGCCTACCTTTTGAAGGAAAGGTCAGATACGGAAAACACATGTTTTTTCGGGTTCCCCAATCTGTGGGCAACCTGAGTATATGCATACATTGCGAATTTCAGGTCAGTTTCACATTTTCAGTTTTCATGCTTAATTTGCTTATTTGCCAACAAGTGTGATATTAGCGCAGGCCTACCTTTTGAAGGAAAGGTCAGATACGGAAAACACATGTTTTTTCGGGTTCCCCAATCTGTGGGCAACCTGAGTATATGCATACATTGCGAATTTGAGGTCAGTTTCACATTTTGAGTTTTCATTCTTAATTGGCTATTTGCCCACAAGTGTGATATTGGCCCAGGCCTATCTTTTGAAAGAAAGATTGGATATGGAAAACACATGTTTTTTCGGGTTCCCCAACCTGTGGGCAACCTGAGGCATATGCATACATTTCGAATTGAGGTCAGTTTCACATTTTGAGTTTCATGGTAAATTAGCCATTTGACAAAAATATGGGATACATAGGCCCAGGCCATACTTTTGAAGGAAAGGTTGGATAGGGAAAACACATGTTTTTTCGTGTTCCCCAATCTGTGGGCAACCTGAGTATATGCATACATTTCGAATTTGATGTCAGTTTCACATTTTGAGTTTTCTTGCTTAATTGGCTATTTGCCAACAATTGTGATATTGGCCCAGGCCTATCTTTTGAAAGAAAGATTGGATATGGAAAACACATGTTTTTTCGTGTTCCCCAATCTTTGGGCAACTTGAGTATATGCATACATTTCGATTTGAGGTCAGTTTCACATTTTGAGTTTTCATGCTTAATTGGCTATTTGCCAACAATTGTGAAATGGCCCTAGGCTTACCTTGGAAGGAAAGATTGGATGCGGAAATACCAAATGTCTTTAGGTTCCCCATTCTTTGGTGGACCTGAGTATAGCTCATACATTTTCGAATTTGAGGTCAGTTATCACATTTTGATTTTCCATGCCTTAATTGGCCATTTGCCAACGAGTGAGATTGGCCCAGGCTTACCTTTTGAAGGAAAGGTGGAATACCGAAAACACATGTTTTTTTGGGTTCCCCAAGCTGTGGGAACCTGGGTATATGCATACATTTCGAATTTGAGGTCAGTTTCACATTTTGCGTTTTCATGCTTAATTGGCTTAATTGCCAACAACTGAGATAGTCGCCCAGGCCTACCTTTAGAAGGAAGGTTTGGATATGGAACACACATGTTTTTTCAGGTTCCCCACCCTGTGGGGAACCTGAGTATATGCATACATTTCGAATTTGAGGTCAGTTTCACATTTTGAGTTTTCATGCTTAATTGGCCATTTGCCAAAAAATGCGATATAGGCCCAGGCCTAGCTTTTGAAGGAAAGGTCGATTACTGAAAATACACGTTTTTTCGGGATCCCCAACCTGTGGGAACCTGAGTATATGCATACATTGCGAATTTGAGTCAGTTTCACATTTTGAGTGTTCATGCTTAATAGGCATTTGCCACACATGCTATTATAAGGCCCAAGCCTACCTTTTGAAAGAAAGATTGGATATGGAAAACACATGTTTTTTCGGGTTCCCCAACCGGTGGGCAACCTGAGTATATGCATACATTTCGAATTTGAGGTCAGTTTCACATTTTGAGTTTTCATGCTTACTTGGCTTATTTGGCAACAATTGTGATATAGGCCCAGGCCTAGCTTTTGAAGGAAAGGTCGGATATAGAAAAGACATGTTTTTTCAGGTTCCCCAACCTGTGGGGAACCTGAGTATATGCATACATTTCGAATTTGAGGTCAGTTTCACATTTCATTTTCATGCTTAATTGGCTTATTTGCCAAACATTGTGATATTGCCCAGGCCACCTTTTGAAGCAAGGTCTGATACGGAACACATGTTTTTTCGCGTTCCCCAACCTGTGGGGAACCTGAGTATACGCTTACATTTCGAATTTGAGGTCAGTTTCACATTTTGAGTTTTCATGCTTAATTGGCCATTTGCCAACAATTGTGAGATTGGCCCAGGCTTATCTTTTGAAGGAAAGGTCAGATACGGAAAACACATGTTTTTTCGGGTTACGCAACCTGTGGGGAACCTGAGTATATGCATACATTTCGAATTTGAGGTCAGTTTCACATTTGAGTTTTCATGCTTAATTGCTTATTTGCCAACAATTGTGATATTGGCCCAGGCCTACCTTTTGAAGGAAAGGTGGGATACATAAAACACATGTTTTTTCGCGTTCCCCAACCTGTGGGGAACCTGAGTATACGCTTACATTTCGAATTTGAGGTCAGTTTCACATTTTGAGTTTTCATGCTTAATTGGCCATTTGCCAACAATTGTGAGATTGGCCCAGGCTTATCTTTTGAAGGAAAGGTCAGATACGGAAAACACATGTTTTTTCGGGTTACGCAACCTGTGGGGAACCTGAGTATATGCATACATTTCGAATTTGAGGTCAGTTTCACATTTTGAGTTTTCATGCTTAATTGGCCTTTTGCCAACAATTGTGAGATTGGCCCAGGCTTACCTTTTGAAGGAAAGGTGGGATACATAAAACACATGTTTTTTCACGTTCCCCAACCTGTGGGGAACCTGAGTATATGCATACATTTCGAATTTGAGGTCAGTTTCACGTTTTGCGTTTTCATGCTTAATTGGCTTATTTGCCAACAACTGAGATATTCGCCCAGGCCTACCTTTAGAAGGAAAGTTTGGATATGGAACACACATGTTTTTTCGGGTTCCCCAACCTGTGGGGAACCTGAGTATATGCATACATTTCGAATTTGAGGTCAGTTTCACATTTTGAGTTTTCATGCTTAATTGGCCATTTGCCAACAATTGTGATATTGGCCAGGCTTACCTTTTGAAGGAAAGGTCAGATACGGAAAACACATGTTTTTTCGGGTTCCCCAACCTGT
>NW_024099400.1:0-4721 GCF_016545835.1 Crotalus tigris
GACGAAGGTCCACAAAGTTAGATGGACGGCTAACAAATTAATAAATGCCATTAGTTGCAACTTCTCACGTCTCATCCCTTTTATCCATCCTTTAAATGATAAACCTATAAGGGAACGATAGGTTATATACTTTTTCAAAATAAACTACATTTATTTTTAGATTGATCGTTTCGTAATAAAAATACACAATATTTCAAATAGATATTTGATATTGCGCTTATATTAATACATAGGTATCTCTAAGAAATATAGTTTAGAAACACCAAACCTAAATACAAACCTACATACGTACGATCTCCTTAAAGAAAAAGAAGGGCAGGACAAACAAAACTATTCTTGAATAAAAACATCTGGGTTTGCTTGAAGGGGGCGAGCGGGGTGCACTTTTAGGAGCAACCTCTTAAGGTGTAACACAGGGAAGCGCGATACTACTGGATCATGGAGAAAGCTAGGGAGTTCCAGAAAAACATCTACTTCTGCTTCATTGACTATGCTAAAGCCTTTCATTGTGTGGATTGTGGCAAGTTCTTAAAGAGATGGGAATACCACACCATCTTATTTGTCTCTTGAGAAACCTATATGCGGGTGAAGAAGCAACAGTGAAAACTGGACACGGAACCACTGATGGGTTCAAAATTGGAAAAGGAGTCCGGCAAGGCTGTATACTGTCGCCCTGCCTATTTAACTTATATGCAGAGCACATCATGAAAAAGGCAGGGCTAGATGAAACAAAAGTTGGAATTAAGATTGCCGGGAGAAATATCAACAACCTAAGATATGCAGATGATACCACTCTAATGGCAGAAAGTGAAGAGGAACTAAAGAGCCTCTTGATGCGGGTGAGGAAGGAGAGTGCAAAAGTTGGCTTGAAACTCAACATTAAGAAAACCAAAATCATGGCATCCGGCCCACTCAATTCCTGGCAAATAGATGGGGACGAAATGGAGGTGGTGACAGATTTTATTTTTCTGGGCTCCAAGATCACCTCAGATGGGGACTGCAGCCAAGAAATTAAAAGACGCTTGCTCCTGGGAAGGAAAGCTATGGCAAATCTAGGCAGCATTCTAAAAAGCAGAGACATCACCCTGCCAACAAAAGTGCGTATAGTCCAGGCCATGGTTTTCCCAGTTGCAATGTATGGCTGTGAAAGTTGGACCATAAGAAAGGCTGAGCGCCAAAGAATGGAGGCTTTGAACTATGGTGCTGGAGAAGACTCCTGCGAGTCCCTTGGACTGCAAGGCGTTCAAACCGGTCAGTCCTAGAATAGATCAACCCCGACTGCTCTTTAGAAGGCCAGATCCTGAAGTTGAAACTCAAATACTTTGGCCACCTAATGAGAAGGACGGACTCACTGGAGAAGCGCCTAATGCTGGGAAAGATTGAGGGCAATAGAAGAAGGGGACGACAGAGAATGAGATGGCTGGATGGAGTCACTGAAGCAGTAGGTGTGAACTTAAATGGACTCCAGAAGATGGGTAGAGGACAGGAAGACCTGGAGGAACATTGTCCATGGGGTCGCGATGGGTCGGACACGACTTCGCAATTAACAACAACAACAAAAGAAATAAACCTTTTTAATGGCATTTTAAAATGACGGTATTCTCTATCTTTATTAACGGTATTAACACCTTATTAATAGGGCCCATTGGAGTTGGAGTTCCACTTAGGGAATCCTGCTTCAGCACGCGGCTGGACTAGAAGACCTCCGAGGTCCCTTCCAGCTGTATTCTGACAGAATTTTCCTCCAATGGGATTTTCCCATGTATTTTACCAGGAAACATAGATAGGGCAGCCTAGAAAAGTCCGTGCCCTCCTAACCATACCCAAGCACTCCTAGTTTGTTGGTGATGTCCATTTTGCTCTAGGAGTTCATGGTGACGAAACCCTAACCCTAAGTGGAATTTTCCTCCAATGGGATTTTCCCATATATTTTACCAGGAAACATAGATAGAGCAGCCTAGAAAAGTCAGTGCCCCCTAACCTACCCAAGCACTCCGAGTTTGTTGGCGCTTGGCCATTTTGCTCTAAGAGTTCACGGGTGACGTAACCCTAGACCCTATGAGTGGAATTTCCTCCATTGGATTTTCCCATGTATTTAACCAGGAAACATACATAGGACAGCTAAAAAGTACTGCCATCCTAACCTAAACCAGCCACTCCTATTTGTTTTGCGATTATCCATTTTGCTCTAAGAGTTCATGGGCGTAAACCTAACCCTAAGTGGAATTTTCCTCCGAATGGGATTTTCCATGTATTTTACGCAGGAAACATAGAAAGCAGCTCTAGAAAATCAGTGCCCTCCTAACCCCACCCACGCACTCCGAGTTTGTTGGCAATGTCCATTTTGTTCTATGACTTCATGGTGACCTAACCCTAAGTGGAAATTTCCTCCTATGGGATTTTTCCATTTATTTTACCAGGAAACATAGATAGGGCAGCCTAGAAAAGTCAGTGCCCTCCTAACCATACCCAAGCACTCTGAGTTTGTTGGCGATGTCCCTTTTGCTCTAGGAGTTCATGGTGACGTAACCCTAACCCTAACTGGAATTTTCCTCCAATGGGATTTTCCCATGTATTTTTAACCAGGAACATACATAGGAGTATGCTCTATAAAAGTGACTGCCTATCCTAAACCATACCCAAGCACTTCCTAGTTGTTGCGATATCCATTGCGCTCTAGGAGTTCATGGTGACGTATCCCTATCCCTTTATTGGAATTTCCTCCAATGGGATTTTCCCATGTATTTTACCAGGAAAAATAGATAGGGCAGCCTATTAAAATCAGTGCCCTCTTAACCATACCCAAGCACTCCGAGTTCGTTGGCGATGTCCATTTTGCTCTAGGAGTTCATGGTGACGTAACCCTAACCCTAAGTAAAATTTTTCTCCAATGGGATTTCCCCATGTATTTTACCAGGAAACATACATAGGGCAGCCTAGAAAAGTCAGTTCCCTTCTAACCATACCCAAGCACTCCTAGTTTGTTGGCGATATCCATTTTGCTCTAGGAGTTCACGTGACGTAACCTAACCTTAAGTGGAATTTTCCTCCAATGGGATTTTCCCATGTATTTTACCAGGAAACATAGAAAGGGCAGCCTAGAAAAGTCAGTGCCCTCCTAACCATACCCAAGCACTCCGAGTTTGTTGGTGATGTAAATTTTGCTCTAAGAGTTCAAGGTGACGTAACCCTAACCCTAAGTGGAATTTTCCTCCAATGGGATTTTCCCATGTATTTTACCAGGAAACATAGATAAAGCAGCATAGAAAAGTCAGTGCCCTCCTAACCATACCCACGCACTCCGAGTTTGTTGGCGATGTCCATTTTGCTCTAGGAATTCACGGTGACGTAACCCTAACCCTAAGTGGAATTTTCCTCCAATGAGATTTTCCCATGTATTTTACCAGGAAACATGGATAAGGCAGCCTAGAAAAGTCAGTGCCCTCCTAACCATACCCAAGCCCTCCTAGTTTGTTGGCGATGTCCATTTTGCTCTAAGAGTTCACGGTGACGTAACCCTAACCCTAAGTGGAATTTTCCTCCAATGGGATTTTCCCATGTATTTTACCAGGAAACATACATAGGGCAGCCTAGCAAGGTCAGTGCAGTCCTAACCATACCCAAGCACTCCTAGTTTGTTGGCGATATCCATTTTGCTCTAGGAGTTCACGGTGACGTAACCCTAACCCTAAGTGGAATTTTCCTCCAATGGGATTTTCCCATGTATTTTACCAGGAAACATAGATAGGGCAGGCTAGAAAAGTCAGTGCCCCCTAACCATACCCAAGCACTCCGAATTTGGTGGTGATGTGTCACAATTTTGCTCTTAAGAGTTCAATGTGACTAACCCTTAACCCTAAGTGGAATTTTCACTCCAATGGGATTTTCCCTGTATTTTACCAGTGAAACATAGAAAGGGCAGCCTATGAAAAGTCAGCCTCCTACAACCATACCCAAGCACTCCGAGGTTTGTTGCGATGTAAATTTTGCTCAAAGTTCAAGGTGACGTAACCCTAGCCTAAGTGGAAGTTTCCTTCCAATGGGATTCTTCCATGTATTTTACCCAGGAACCTAGAAAAGGGCAGCCTGAAAGTCTATTGCCCATCCCTGAACCATTCCCAAGCATTCCGAGTTCATTAGCGATGTCCATTTTTCTCTATGAGTTCATGGTGACCTAACCCTAACCCTAAGTGGAATTTTCCTCCAATGGGATTTTATCATGTATTTTACCAGTAAACATAGATAGCGCATTCTGGAAAAGTCAGTACCATCCTAACCAATACACCAGCCGTCCGAGTTGGGTTGGCGATGTCCATTTTGCTCTAGGAGTTCATGGTGACGTAACCCTAACCCTAAGTGGAATTTTCCTCCAATGGGATTTTCCCATGTATTTTACCAGGAAACATACATAGGACAACCTAGAAAGGTCAGTGCACTCCTAACCATTCCCAAGCACTCCGAGTTTGTTGGCGATGTCCATTTTGCTCTAGGAGTTCACGATGACGTAACCCTAACCCTAAGTGGAATTTTCCTCCAATGGGATTTTCCCATGTATTTTACAATGGAACATAGATAGGGCAGGCTAGAAAAGTCAGTGCCCTCCTAACCATACCCAAGGACCCCGAGTTTGTTGGCGATGTCCATTTTGCTCTATGAGTTCATGGTGACCTAACCCTAACCCTAAGTGGAATTTTCCTCCAATGGGATTTTCCCATGTATTT
>NW_024099401.1:0-5882 GCF_016545835.1 Crotalus tigris
TGAGCTCCGGAGGTGAAAATTTTTTTTTCACCCAAATGTAAAAACGGACGTCAGAATGGGATTTGGGGTTAAATTTCATGCTTAAAATGGTGCTTTTTATAGTTTTTAAAAATTGAGACCTTTTGGTGTCTGGGGAAGGAAATTCCTGATGCCGGGGTCAGGGATTTTTTTGCTCCGGAGGTGAAAGGTTTTTTTGACCCAAATGTAAAAACGGACGTCAGAATGGGATTTGGGGTTAAATTTCATGCTTAAAAATGGTGCTTTTTGTAGTTTTTAAAAATTGAGCCCTTTTGGTGTCTGGGGAAGGAAATTCCTGATGCCGGGGTCAGGGATTTTTGAGCTCTGGTGGTGAAAATTTTTTTTTAACCCAAATATAAAAACGGACATCAGAATGGGATTCAAGTTTAAATTTCATGCTTAAAAATGGTGCTTTTTGTAGTTTTTAAAAATCGAGCCATTTTGGTGTCTGGGGAAGTAAATTCCTGATGCCGGGATTAGGGATTTTTGAGCTCCGGAGGTGAAAATTTTTTTTTCACCCAAATGTAAAAACGGATGTCAGAATGGGATTCGGGGTTAAATTTCATGCTTAAAAATGGTGCTTTTTATAGTTTTTAAAAATTGAGCCATTTTGGTGTCTGGGGAATCAAATTCCTGATGCCGGGGTCAGGGATTTTTGAGCTCCGGAGGTGAAAATTTTTTTTGCCCCAAATGTAAAAATGAACGTCAGAATGGGATTCGGGGTTAAATTTCATGCTTAAAAATGGTGCTTTTTGTAGTTTTTAAAAATCGAGCCCTTTTGGTGTCTGGAGAAGGAAATTCCTGATGCCGGGGTCAGGGATTTTTGAGGTCTGGTGGTGAAAATTTTGTTTCGACCCAAATATAATAACGGACATCAGATTGGGATTCGGGTTAAATTTCATCCTTAAAAATGGTGCTTTTTATAGTTTTTAAAAATTGAGCCGTTTTGGTGTCTGGGGAGGATTCCTATGCCTGGGGTCAGGGATTTTTTGAGCTCCGGAAGTGAAAGGTTTTTTTTTGACCCAAATGTAAAACGGACGTCAGATGGGATTTGGGGTGTAAATTTCATGCTTAAAATGGTGCTTTTTGTAGTTTTTTAAAAAATTGAGCCTTTGGTGTCTGGGGAAGGAATTCCTGTTCCTGGGGTCATGTGATTTTTGAGCTTCCTGAGGTCAAAGTTTTTTTTTGACTCCAAATGTAAAACGGAACGTCAGAATGGGATTCCGGGTTAAATTTCCCATGCTTAAAAATGGTGCTTGTTGTAGTTTTTAAAATTGACCATTTTGGTGTCTGGGGGAAGGAAATTCCTGATGTCGGGGTCAGGGATTTTTGTGCTCCGGAGGTGAAAATTTTTTTTTGACCCAAATATAAAAACGGACGTCAGAATGGGATTCGGGGTTAAATTTAATGCTTAAAATGGTGCTTTTGTAGTTTTTAAAAATCGAGCCCTTTTGGTGTCTGGGGAAGGAAATTCCTGATGCCGGGGTCAGGGATTTTTGAGCTCTGGTGGTGAAAATTTTTTTTCGACCCAAATATAAAAACCGACATCAGAATGGGATTCGGGTTAAATTTCATGCTTAAAAATGGTGCTTTTTATAGTTTTTAAAAATCGAGCCCTTTTGGTGTCTGGGGAAGGAAATTCCTGATGCCGGGGTCAGGGATTTTTGAGCTCTGGTGGTGAAAGTTTTTTTTTGACCCAAATGTAAAAACGGATGTCAGAATGGGATTTGGGGTTAAATTTCATGCTTAAAAATGGTGCTTTTTGTAATTTTTAAAAATCCAGCCCTTTTGGTGTCTGAGGAAGGAAATTCCTGATGCTGGGATTAGGGATTTTTGAGCTCCGGAGGTGAAAATTTTTTTTTTCACCCAAATGTAAAAACGGACGTCAGAATGGGATTTGGGGTTAAATTTCATGCTTAAAAATGGTGCTTTTTGTAGTTTTTAAAAATCGAGACCTTTTGGTGTCTGGGGAAGGAAATTCCTGATGCCGGGATTAGGGATTTTTGAGCTCCGGAGGTGAAAATTTTTTTTTCACCCAAATGTAAAAATGGACGTCAGAATGGGATTCGAGGTTAAATTTGATGCTTAAAAATGGTGCTTTTTGTAGTTTTTAAAAATCGAGCCCTTTTGGTGTCTGGGGAAGGAAATTCCTGATGCCGGGGTCCGGGATTTTTGAGCTCCGGAAGTGAAAGTTTTTTTTGACCCAAATGTAAAAATGGACGTCAGAATGGGATTCGGGTTTCAATTTCATCCTTAAAAATGGTGCTTTTTGTACTTTTCAAAAATTGAGCCATTTTGGTGTCTGGGGAATGAAATTCCTGATGCCGGGATTAGGGATTTTTGAGCTTCAGAGGTGAAAATTTTTTTTCACCCAAATGTAAAACGGACATCAAATGGGATTTGGGGTTAAATTTCATGCTTAAAAATGGTCCTTTTTGTAGTTTTTAAAAATCGAGCCATTTTGGTGTCTGGGGAAGGAAATTCGTGATGCCGGGGTCAGGGATTTTTGAGCTCCGGAGGTGAAAATTTTTTTTCACCCAAATGTAAAAACGGACGTCAGAATGGGATTCAGGGTTAAATTTCATGGTTAAAAATTGTGCTTTTTGTAGTTTTTCAAAATCGAGCCCTTTTGGTGTCTGGGGAAGGAAATTCCTGATGCCGGGATTAGGGATTTTTGAGCTCCGGATGTGAAAAAATTTTTTTGACCCAAATGTAAAAACGGACATCAGAATGGGATTCGGGGTTAAATTTCATGCTTCAAAATGGTCCTTTTTGTAGTTTTTAAAAATCTCGACCTTTTGGTGTCTGGGGAAGGAAATTCCTGATGCCGGGATTAGGGATTTTTGAGCTCCGGAGGTGAAAATTTTTTTTTCACCCAAATGTAAAACGGACGTCAGAATGGGATTCGGGTTTAAATTTCATGCTTAAAAATGGTGCTTTTTGTAGTTTTTAAAAATCTCGGCCTTTTGGTGTCTGGGGAAGGAAATTCCTGATGTCGGGGTCAGGGATTTTTGAGCTCCAGAGGTGAAATTTTTTTTTTGACCCAAATGTAAAAATGGACGTCAGAATGGGATTCGGGTTTAAATTTCATCCTTAAAAATGGTGCTTTTTGTAGTTTTTAAAAATCTCGACCTTTTGATGTCTGGGGAATGAAATTCCTGATGCCGGGCTCAGGGATTTTTGAGCTTCGGAGGTGAAAAATTTTTTTCACCCAAATGTAAAACGGACGTCAGATTGGGATTTGGGGTTAAATTTCATGCTTAAAAATGGTGCTTTTTGTAGTTTTTAAAAATTGAGCCATTTTGGTGTCTGGGGAAGGAAATTCCTGATGCCGGGGTCAGGGATTTTTTTGCTCCGGAGGTGAAAGTTTTTTTTTGACCCAAAATGTAAAACAGACGTCAGACTGGGATTCGGGGTTAATTTCATGCTTAAAAATGGTGCTTTTATAGTTTTTATAAAAATAGGGCCGTTTTGGTGCTCTGGGAAGGAATTTCCCTGATGCCGGGGTCAGGGATTTTTGAGCTCCAGGGCGGAAATATTTTTTTTGACCCAAATGTAAAAACGGACGTCAGAATGGGATTTGGGGTTAAATTTCATGCTTAAAAATGGTGATTTTTGTAGTTTTTAAAAATTGAGCCCTTTAGGTGTCTGGGGAAGGAAATTCCTGATGCCGGGGTCAGGGATTTTGAGCTCCGGAGGTGAAAGTTTTTTTTTGACCCAAATGTAAAAACGGACGTCAGAATGGGATTTGGGGTTAAATTTCATGCTTAAAAATGGTGCTTTTTGTAGTTTTTAAAAATTGAGCCCTTTTGGTGTCTGGGGAAGGAAATTCCTGATGCCGGGGTCAGGGATTTTTGAGCTCCGGAGGTGAAAATTTTTTTCACCCAAATGTAAAACAGACGTCAGAATGGGATTCAGGTTTATATTTCAGGCTTAAAAAATGGTGCTCTTTGTATAGTTTTTTAAAATTGAGACCTTTAGTGGTCTGGGGAAGAAATTCCTGATGCCGGGGTCAGGATTTTTGAGCTCCGGAGGTGAACAATTTTTTTTTGACCCAAATGTAAAAATGGACGTCAGAATGGGATTCGGGGTTAAATTTCATGCTTAGAAATGGTACTTTTTGTAGTCTTTAAACATCGAGCCCTTCTGGTGTCTGGGGAAGGAAATTCCTGATGCCGGGGTCAGGGATTTTTGAGCTCTGGAGGTGAAAAATTTTTTTTGACCAAAATGTAAAAACGGATGTCAGGATGGGATTTGGGGTTAAATTTCATGCTTAAAAATGGTGCTTTTTGTAGTTTTTAAAAATTTAGCCCTTTTGGTTTCTGGGGAAGGAAATTCCTGATGCCGGGGTCAGGGATTTTTGAGCTCAGGAGGTGAAAAAATTTTTTTGACCAAAATGTAAGAACGGATGTCAGAATGGGATTCGGGTTTAAATTTCATGCTTTTAAAAAAAGTACTTTTGTAGTTTTAATTAAATTGAGCTTGGGGTCTGGGGAAGGGAAATTGAATTGCCGGGGTCAGGGATTTTGAGCTCAGGAGGTGAAAAAAAATGTTTTTTTGACCCAAATTTAAAAATGGACATCAGAATGGGGATTCCGGGTTAAATTTCATGCTTAAAATGGTGCTTTTTGTAGTTTTCAAAAATTGAGCCCTTTTGGTGTCTGGGGAAGGAAATTCCTGATGCCGGGATGAGGGATTTTTGAGCTCCGGAGGTGAAAATTTTTTTATCACCCAAATATAAAAACGGACGTCAGAATGGGATTCGGGGTTAAATTTCATGCTTAAAAATGGTGCTTTTTGTAGTCTTTAAACATCGAGCCCTTTTGGTGTGTGGGGAAGGAAATTCCTGATGCCGGGGTCAGGGATTTTTGAGCTGCAGGGCGGAAATTTTTTTTTTTGACCCAAATGTAAAAACGGATGTCAGAATGGGATTCGGGTTTAAATTTCATGCTTAAAAATGGTGCTTTTTGTAGTCTTTAAACATCGAGCCCTTTTGGTGTCTGGGGAAGGAAATTCATGATGCCGGGGTCAGGGATTTTTGAGCTCCAGGGCGGAAATTTTTTTTTGACCCAAATGTAAAAATGGACGTCATAATGGGATTCGGGGTTAAATTTCATGCTTAAAAATAGTACTTTTTGTAGTTTTAATAAATTGAGCCCTTTTGTTGTCTGGGGAAGGAAATTCCTGATGCCGGGGTCAGGGATTTTTGTGCTCCGGAGGGGAAAATTTTTTTTGACCCAAATGTACAAATGGACATCAGAATGGGATTCGGGGTTAAATTTCATGCTTAGAAATGGTGCTTTTTGTAGTTTTTAACAATTGAGCCCTTTTGGTGTCTGGAAAGGAAATTCCTGATGCCGGGGTAAGGGATTTTTGAGCTCCGAATTTGAAATTTTTTTTTTGACCCAAATATAAAAACGGACGTCATAATGGGATTCGGGTTTAAATTTCATGCTTAAAAATGGTGCTTTTTGGAGTTTTTAAAAATTGAGCCATTTTGGTGTCTTGGGAAGGAAATTCCTGATGCCGGGATTAGGGATTTTTGAGCTCCGGAGGTGAAAATTTTTTTTTCACCCAAATATATAAACGGACGTCAGAATGGGATTCGGGGTTAAATTTCATGCGTAAAAATGGTGCTTTTTGTAGTTTTTACCAATTGAGCCCTTTAGGTGTCTGGGGAAGGAAATTCCTGATGCCGGGGTCAGGGATTTTTGAGCTCCGGAGGTGAAAATTTTTTTTTCACCCAAATATAAAAACGGATGTCAGAATGGGATTCGGGGTTAAATTTCATGCTTAAAAATGGTGCTTTTTGTAGTTCTGAAAACTTGAGCCCTTTTGGTGTCTGGGGAAGGAAATTCCTGATG
>NW_024099402.1:0-6069 GCF_016545835.1 Crotalus tigris
TTGGTTTAAAAAAAAATTTCACCTCCGGAGCACAAAAATCCCTGACCCCGGCATCAGGAATTTCGTTCGCTGGACATCAAAATGGCTCAATTTTTAAAAACTACAAAAAGCACCATTTTTATGCATGAAATTTAACCCCGAATCCCAATCTGACGTCCGTTTATACATGTGGTTGAAAAAAAAAATTACACCTCCGGAGCACAAAAATCCCTGACCCTGGCATCAGGAATTTCCTTCCCTGGACACCAAAATGGCTCAATTTTAAACACTAGAAAAAGCACCATTTTTATGCATGAAATTTAACCCCGAACTCCCATCTGACTTCCGTTTATACATTTGTTGAAAAAAAAATTTCACCTCCGGATCCCAAAATCCTGACCCGGCATCAGAATTGTCCTTCCCTGGACACCAAAATGCTCAATTTAAAGAACTACAAAAGCACCATTTTTATGCATGAATTTAACCCAATCACCAATCTGACGTCCGTTTATACATTGGTTGGAAAAAAAAATTTCCCTCCCGGAGCACAAAAATCCCTGACCCGCATCAGGAATTTCCTTCCCTGGACACCAAATGGCTCAATTTCAAACTACAAAAAAGCCCCATTTTTATGCATGAAATTTAACCCCGAATGCCAATCTGACGTCCGTTTATACATTTGGTTGAAAAAAAAAATTTCACCTCAGGAGCACAAAAATCCCTGACCCCGGCATGAGGAATTTCCTTCCCTGGACACCAAAATGGCTCAATTTTTAAAAACTACAAAAAGCACCATTTTTATGCATGAAATTTACCCCGAATCCCAATCTGACGTCCGTTTATACATTTGGTTGAAAAAAAAATTTCACCTCCGGAGCACAAAAATCCCTGAACCCGGCATCAGGAATTTCCTTCCCTCGACACCAAAATGGGTCAGTTTTTTAAAAAGTAAAAAGCACCATTTTTTATTCATGAAATTTAACCCCGAATCCCAATCTTACGTCCATTTATACATTTGGGTCAAAAAAAATTCCCTCCAGAGCACAAAAATCCCTGACCCCGGCATCAGGAATTTCCTTCCCTGGACACCAAAATGGCTCAATTTTTAAAATCTACAAAAAGCACCATTTTTATGCATGAAATTTAACCCCGAATCCCAATCTGACGTCCGTTTATACATTTGGTTGAAAAAAAAAATCACCTCCGGAGCACAAAAATCCCTGACCCCGGCATCAGGAATTTCCTTCCCTGGACACCAAAATGGCTCAATTTTTAAAAACCACAAAAAGCACCATTTTTATGCATGAAATTTAACCCCGAATCCCAATCTGACGTCCGTTTATACATTTGGTTGAAAAAAAAAATTTCACGTCCGGAGCACAAAAATCCCTGACCCCGGCATCAGGAATTTCCTTCCCTGGACACCAAAATGGCTCAATTTTTAAAAACTACAAAAAGCACCATTGTTATGCATGAAATTTTAAACCCCGAATCCAATCTGACTTCCGTTATACATTTGGTTGAAAAAAATTTGCACCTCCGGAGGCACAAAAATCCCTGACCCCGCATCAGGTAATTTCTCCCTGACCCAAAATGCTCAAATTTTAAAAAAAAAACTACAAAAAGCACCATTTTTAAGCTTGAAATTTAACCCCGAATCCCATTCTGATGTCCGTTTATACATTTGGGTCAAAAAAAAATTTCACCTCCGTAGCATAAAAATCCCTGACCCAGGCATCAGGAATTTCCTTCCCTGGACACCAAAATGGCTCAATTTTTAAAAACTACAAAAAGCACCATTTTTATGCATGAAATTTACCCCGAATCCCAATCTGACGTCCGTTTATACATTTGGTTGAAAAAAAAATTTCACCTCCGGAGCACAAAAATCCCTGAACCCGGCACAGGAATTTCCTTCCCTGGACACCAAAATGGCTCAATTTTCAAAAACTACAAAGGCACCATTTTTTATGCATGAAATTTAACCCCGAATCCCAATCTGACGTCCGTTTATAACATTTGGTTGAAAAAAAAATTTCACCTCCGGAGCACAAAATCCCTGACCCCGGCATCAGGAATTTCCTTCCCTGGACACCAAAATGGCTCAATTTTTAAAAACCACAAAAAGCACCATTTTTATGCATGAAAGTTAACCCCGAATCCCAATCTGACGTCCGTTTATACATTTGGTTGAAAAAAAAAATTTCACCTCCGGAGCACAAAAATCCCTGACCCCGGCATCATGAATTTCCTTCCCTGGACACAAAATGGCTCAATTTTTAAAAACTACAAAAAGCACCATTTTTATGCATGAAATTTAACCCCGAATCCCAATCTGACGTCCGTTTATACATTTGGTTGAAAAAAAAATTTCACCTCCGGAGCACAAAAATCCCTGACCCCGGCATCAGGAATTTCCTTCCCTCGACACCAAAATGTCACAATTTATAAAAACTACAAAAAGCACCATTTTTATGCATGAAATTTAACCCCGAATCCAAATCTGACGTCCGTTTATACATTTGGTTGAAAAAAAAATTTCACCTCCGGAGCACAAAAATCCCTGACCCCGGCATCAGGAATTTCCTTCCCTGGACACCAAAATGGCTCAATTTTTAAAAACCACAAAAAGCACCATTTTTATGCATGAAAGTTAACCCCGAATCCCAATCTGACGTCCGTTTATACATTTGGTTGAAAAAAAAAATTTCACCTCCGGAGCACAAAAATCCCTGACCCGCGCATCAGGAATTTCCTTCCCTGGACACCAAAATGGCTCAATTTTTAAAAACTACAAAAAGCACCATTTTTATGCATGAAATTTAACCCCGAATCCCACTCTGACGTCCGTTTATACATTTGGTTGAAAAATAAAATTTCACCTCCGGAGCACAAAAATCCCTGACCCCGGCATCAGGAATTTCCTTCCCTCGACACCAAAATGGGTCAGTTTTTTTAAACTACAAAAAGCACCATTTTATGCCTGAAATTTAACCTCCGCGATTCCCCATCTGACGTACGTTTATACATTGGTTGGAAAAAAAAATTTCACTCCCGGAGCACAAAAAACCCTGACCCCGGCATCATGAATTTCCTTCCCTGGACATCAAAATGGCTCAATTTTTAAAAACTACAAAAAGCACCATTTTTATGCATGAAATTTAACCCCGAATCCCAATCTGACGTCCGTTTATACATTTGGTTGAAAAAAAAATTCACCTCCAGAGCAAAAAAATCCCTGACCCCGGCATCAGGAATTTCCTTCCCTGGACACCAAAATGGCTCAATTTTTAAAAACCACAAAAAGCACAATTTTTATGCATGAAATTTAACCCCGAATCCCAATGTGACGTCCGTTTATACATTTGGTTGAAAAAAAAAATTTCACCTCCGGAGCACAAAAATCCCTGACCCCGGCATCAGGAATGTCCTTCCCTGGACACCAAAATGGCTCAATTTTTAAAAACTACAAAAAGCACCATTTTTATGCATGAAATTTAACCCCGAATCCCAATCTGACGTCCGTTTATACATTTGGTTGAAAAAAAAAATTTCACCTCCGGAGCACAAAAAATCCTTACCCCAGCATCAGGAATTTCCTTCCCTGGACACCAAAATGGCTCAATTTTTAAAAACCACAAAAAGCACCATTTTTATGCATGAAATTTAACCCCGAATCCCATTCTGAATTCCGTTTATACATTTGGTTGAAAAAAAAAATTTCACCTCCGGAGCACAAAAATCCCTGATCCGGGCATCAGGAATTTCCTTCCCTCGACATCAAAATGGTTCAATTTTTAAAAACTACAAAAAGCACCATTTTTATGCATGAAATTTAACCCCGAATCCCAATCTGACGTCCGTTTATACATTTGGTTGAAAAAAAAATTCACCTCCAGAGCAAAAAAATCCCTGACCCCGGCATCAGGAATTTCCTTCCCTGGACACCAAAATAGCTCAATTTTTAAAAACAACAAAAAGCACCATTTTTATGCATGAAATTTAACCCCGAATCCCAATCTGACGTCCGTTTATACATTTGGTTGAAAAAAAAAATTTCACCTCCGGAGCACAAAAATCCCTGACCCCGGGATCAGGAATTTCCTTCCCTCGACACCAAAATGGGTCAGAGTTTTAAAAATACAAAAACACCATTTTTATGCATGAAATTTAACCCCGAATCCCAATCTGACGTCCGTTTATACATTTGGTTGAAAAATAAAATTTCACCTCCGGAGCACAAAACATCACACTTGACCACGGGATAGGAATTCCTTCCCTCGACACCAAAATGGGTCAGAGTTTTAAAAAATGCAAAAAGCACCATTTTTATGCTGAAAATTTAACCCCGAATCCAATCTGAGTCCGTTTATACATGTGGTTTGAAAAATAAAATTTCACCTCCAGGAGCACAAAAATCCTGACCCGGCATCAGGAATTTTCCTTCCTTCCTGGACATCAAATAAGCTCAATTTTTAAAAACTACAAAAATGGCACCATTTTTTTGCATGTAATTTAACCCCGAATCCCAATCTGACGTCCGTTTATACATTTGGTTGAAAAAAAAAATTTCACCTCCGGAGCACAAAAATCCCTGACCCCGGCATCAGGAATTTCCTTCCCTGGACACCAAAATGGCTCAATTTTTAAAAACTACAAAAAGCACCATTTTTATGCATGAAAGTTAACCCCGAATCCCAATCTGACCGTCCGTTTATACATTTGGTTGAAAAAAAAATTTCACCTCCGGAGCACCAAAAATCACCTGACACTCGGCATAAGCGAATGTCCTTCCAACGACACCAAAATGGTACGGTCAGTTTTTTTAAACTACAAAAAGCAACATTTCTTATGCATGAAAGTTAACCCCGAATACAAATGTGACATCCGTTTATACATTTGGTTGAAAAAAAAATTTCACCTCCGGAGCACAAAAATCCCTGAACCCCACTGCATCAGGACTTTATTCCCGGACATCAAAATGGCCTTCAATTTTAAAAACTACAAAAAAGCACCATTTTTATATGCATGAAATTTTAACCCCGAATCCAATCTGACGTCAGTTCTATACATTTGGTTGAAAAAAAAAATTTCACCTCCGGAGCACAAAAATCCCTGACCCCGGGATCAGGAATTTCCTTCCCTCGACACCAAAATGGGTCAGATTTTTAAAAATACAAAAAGCACCATTTTTATGCATGAAATTTAACCCCGAATCCCAATCTGACGTCCGTTTATACATTTGGTTGAAAAATAAAATTTCACCTCCAGAGCACAAAAATCCCTGACCCCGGCATAAGGAATTTCCTTCCCTGGACATCAAAATAGCTCAATTTTTAAAAACTACAAAAAGCAACATTTTTATGCATGAAATTTAACCCCGAATCCCAATCTGACGTCCGTTTATACATTTGGTTGAAAAAAAAAATTTCACCTCCGGAGCACAAAAATCCCTGAACCCGGCATGAGGAATTTCCTTCCCTGGACACCAAAATGGCTCAATTTTTAAAAACCACAAAAAGCACCATTTTTATGCATGAAATTTAACCCCGAATGCCAATCTGACGTCCGTTTATACATTTGGGTCAAAAAAAAATTTTCACCTCCAGAGCACAAAAATCCGTGACCCCGGCATCAGGAATTTCCTTCCCTCGACACCAAAATGGGTCAGTTTTTTTAAACTACGAAAAGCAGCATTTTTATGCATGAAATTTAACCCCGAATCCCAATCTGACGTCCGTTTATACATTTGGTTGAAAAAAAAAATTTCACCTCCGGAGCACAAAAATCCCTGACCCCGGCATCAGGAATTTCCTTCCCTGGACACCAAAATGGCTCAATTTATAAAAACTACAAAAAGCACCATTGTTATGCATGAAATTTAACCCCGAATCCCAATCTGACGTCCGTTTATACATTTGGTTGAAAAAAAAATTTCCCCTCCGGAGCACAAAAATCCCTGACCCCGGCATCAGGAATTTCCTTCCCTGGACACCAAAATGGCTCAATTTTTAAAAACTACAAAAAGCACCATTTTTATGCATGAAATTTAACCCCAAATCCCAATCGGACGTCCGTTTATACATTTGG
>NW_024099403.1:0-6736 GCF_016545835.1 Crotalus tigris
TGAAGGAAAGGTTGGATACGGAAAACACTTTTTTTTTCGAGTTCCCCAACCTGTGGGCAACCTACGTATATGCATACATTGCGAATTTGAGGTCACTTTCACATTTTGAGTTTTCATGCTTAAATGCTTATTTGCCAACAATTGTGATACTGGCCCACGCCTACCTTTTGATGGAAAGGTCAGATACGGAAAACACATGTTTTTTCGGGTTCCCCAACCTGTGGGCAACCTGAGTATAGGCATACATTGCGAATTTGAGGTCAGTTTCACATTTTGAGTTTTCATCTTTACTTGGGTTATTTGCGAACAAATGTGATATTGGCCCAGGCCTACCTTTTGAAGGAAAGGTCAGATACGGAAAACACATGTTTTTTCGGGTTGTCCAACCTGTGGGGAACCTGAGCATGTGCATACATTTCGAATTTGAGGTCAGCTTCACATTTTGAGTTTTCATCTTTACTTGGGTTATTTGCGAACAAATGTGATATTGGCCCAGGCCTACCTTTTGAAGGAAAGGTCGGATATGGAAAACACATGTTTTTTCGGGTTCCCCAACCTGTGGGAAACCTGAGTATATGCATACATTGCGTATTTCAGGTCAGATTCACATTTTGAGTTTTCATGATTATTTGCCAACAATTGTGATATTGGCCCAGGCCTACCTTTTGAAGGAAAGGTCAGATACGGAAAACACATGTTTTTTTGGGTTCCCCAAACTGTGGGGAACGGAGTATATGCATACATTTCGAATTTGAGGTCAGTTTCACATTTAGAGTTTTCATGCTTAATTGGCCATTTGCCAACAATTGTAATATTGGCCCAGGCCTACCTTTTGAACGAAAGGTTGGAGACGTAAAACACATGTTTTTTCGGGTTCCCCAACCTGTGGGGAATCTGAGTATATGCATACATTGCGAATTTGAGGTCAGTTTCACATTTTGAGTTTTCATGCTAAATTGGCCATTTGCCAACAATTGTGATATTGGCCCAGGCCTACCTTTTGAAGGAAAGGTTGGATACGGAAAAGACATGTTTTTTTGGGTTGCCCAACCTGTGGGAAACCTGAGTATATGCATAGATTGCGAATTTGAGGTCGGTTTCACATTTTGAGTTTTCATGCTAAAATGGCCATTTGGCAACAATTGTGATACTGGCCCAGGCCTACCTTTTGATGGAAAGGTCAGATACGGAAAACACATCTTTTTTCGGGTTCCCCAACCTGTGGGAAACCTGAGTATATGCATACATTGCGAATTTGAGGTCAGTTTCATATTTTGAGTTTTCATGCTCAATTGGCCATTTGGCAACAATTGTGATATTGGCCCAGGCCTACCTTTTGAAGGAAAGGTCAGATACGGAAAACACATGTTTTTTTGGGTTCCCTAAACTGTGGGGAACCTGAGTATATGCATACATTTCGAATCTGAGGTCAGTTTCACATTTTGAGTTTTCATGCTCAATTGGCCATTTGCCAAAAATTGTGATATTGGCCCAGGCCTACCTTTTGAAGGAAAGGTCAGATACGGAAAACACATGTTTTTTTGGGTTCCCCAAACTGTGGGGAACCTGAGTATATGCATACATTTCGAATCTGAGGTCAGTTTCACATTTTGAGTTTTCATGCTAAATTGGCCATTTGCCAACAATTGTGATATTGGCCCAGGCCTACCTGTTGAAGGAAAGGTCAGATACGGAAAACACATGTTTTTTTGGGTTCCCCAAACTGTGGGGAACCTGAGTATATGCATACATTTCGAATATGAGGTTAGTTTCACATTTAGAGTTTTCATGCTTAATTGGCCATTTGCCAACAATTGTAATATTGGCCCAGGCCTACCTTTTGAAGGAAAAGTTGGAGACGGAAAACACATGTTTTTTCGGGTTCCCCAACCTGTGGGGAATCTGATTATATGCATACATTGCGAATTTGAGGTCAGTTTCATATTTTGAGTTTTCATGCTCAATTGGCCGTTTGGCAACAATTGTGATATTGGCCCAGGTCTACCTTTTGAAGGAAAGGTCAGATACGGAAAACACATTTTTTTTGGGTTCCCTAAACTGTGGGGAACCTGAGTATATGCATACATTTCGAATCTGAAGTCAGTTTCACATTTAGAGTTTTCATGCTTAATTGGCCATTTGCCAACAATTGTGATATTGGCCCAGGCCTACCTTTTGAAGGAAAGGTTGGATACGGAAAACACATGTTTTTTCGGGTTCCCCAACCTGTGGGCAACCTGAGTATATGCATACATTGCGAATTTGAGGTCAGTTTCACATTTTGAGCTTTCATGCTAAATTGGCCATTTGCCAACAATTGTGATATTGGACCAGGCCTACCTTTTGAAGGAAAGGTTGGATACGGAAAACACTTATTTTTTCGAGTTCCCCAACCTGTGGGAAACCTAAGTATATGCATACATTGCGAATTTGAGGTCACTTTCACATTTTAATTTTTCATGCTTAAATGCTTATTTGCCAACAATTGTGATACTGGCCCATGCCTACCTTTTGATGGAAAGGTCAGATACGGAAAACACATGTTTTTTCGGGTTCCCCAATCTGTGGGGAACCTGAGTATATGCATACATTTCGAATTGGAGGTCAGTTTCACATTGTGAGTTTTCATGCTTAATTGGCTTATTTGCCAACAATTGTGATATTAGCGCAGGCCTACCCTTTTGAAGGAAAGGTAGATTTACGGAAAACAAATGTTTTTTCGGTTGTTGTCCAACCTGTGGGGAACCCTGAGCATGTGCATACATTTCGAATTTGAAGGTCAGCTTCACATTTTGAGTTTCCATGCTTAATGGGCTATTTGCCAACAATTGTGATATTAGCGCAGGCCTACCTTTTGAAGGAAAGGTCAGATACGGAAAACACATGTTTTTTCGGGTTCCCCAATCTGTGGGCAACCTGAGTATATGCAGACATTGCGAATTTGAGGTCAGTATCACATTTTGAGTTTTCATGCTTAATTGGCTTATTTGCCAACAATTGTGATATTAGCGCAGGCCTACCTTTTGAAGGAAAGGTCAGATGCGGAAACACATGTTTTTTCGGGTTCCCCAACGTGTGGGCAACCTGAGTATATGCAGACATTGCGAATTTCAGGTCAGTTTCACATTTTGAGTTTTCATGCTTTATTGGCTTATTTGCCAACAATTGTGATATTAGCGCAGGCCTACCTTTTGAAGGAAAGGTCAGATACGGAAAACACATGTTTTTTCGGGTTCCCCAATGTGTGGGCAACCTGAGTATATGCATACATTGCGAATTCCAGGTCAGTTTCACATTTTGAGTTTTCATGCTTTAATTGGCCATTTGCCAACAATTGTGATATACGCCCAGGCCTAGCTTTTGAAGAAAAGGTCGCATATGGAAAATACTTGTTTTTTCGGGTTCCCCAACCTGTGGGGAACCTGAGTATATGCATACATTTCGAATTTGAGGTCAGTTTCACATTTTGAGTTTTCATGCTAAATTGGTCATTTGCCAACAATTGTGATACTGGCCAAGGCCTACCTTCTGATGGAAAGGTGAGATATGGAAAACAGATGTTTTTTCGGGTTCCCCAACCTGTGGGCAACCTGAGTATATGCATACATTGCGAAATTGAGGTCAGTTTCACAGTTTGAGTTTCATGCTTAAATGCTATGTGCCAACAATTGTGATACTGGCCCAGGCCTACCTTCTGATGGAAAGGTGAGATATGGAAAACAGATGTTTTTTCGGGTTCCCCAACCTGTGGGCAACCTGAGTATATGCATACATTGCGAAATTGAGGTCAGTTTCACATTTTGAGTTTTCATGCTTATTTGCCAACAATTGTGATATTGGCCTAGGCCTACCTTTTGAAGGAAAGGTCAGATAGGGAAAACACATGTTTTTTCCGGTTGCCCAACCTGTGGGGAACCTGAGCATATGCATACATTTCGAATTTGGGGTCAGCTTCACATTTTGAGTTTTCATCCTTATTTGGGTTATTTGCGAACAAATGTGATATTGGACCAGGCCTACCTTTTGAACTAAAGGTCCGATACGGAAAACACATGTTCTTTCGGGTTGCCCAACCTGTGGGGAACCTGAGTATATGCATACATTTCGAATTTGAGGTCAGTTTCACATTTTGAGTTTTCATGCTTAAGGCTTATTTGCCAACAAATTGTGATATTGGCCCAGGCCTACCTTTTGAAGGAAATGTTGGATACGGAAAACACATGTTTTTTCGGGTTGCCCAACCTGTGGGGAACCTGAGTATATGCATACATTTCGAATTTGAGGTCAGTTTCACATTTTGAGTTTTCATGCTTAATTGGCCATTTGCCAACAAATGCGATATAGGCCCAGGCTTACCTTTTGAAGGAAAGGTTGGATACGGAAAACACATGTTTTTTCGGGTTCCCCAACCTGTGGGGAACCTGAGTATATGCATACATTTCGAATTTGAGGTCCGTTCACATTTTGAGTTTTCATGCTTAATTGGTCATTTGCCAACAATTGTGATATTGGCCCAGCCTACCTTTTGAAGGAAAGGTTCGATACGGAAAACACATGTTTTTTCGGATTCCCTAACCTGTGGGGAATCTGAGTATATGCATACATTTCGACTTTGAGGTCAGTTTCACATTTTGAGTTTTCCTCTTTACTTGGGTTATTTGAGAACAAAATGTGATATTGGCCCAGGCTACCTTTTGAAGGAAAAGGTTCAGATACGGAAAACACAATGTTTGTTCGGGTTGTCCAACCTGGGGGAACTGAGAATGGTGCATTACATTTGAATTTGAGGTCAGCTTCAACATTTGAGAGTTTCATTCTTACTTGGGCGTATTTGAGAACAAATGCTTTTTTTTTTTTCTTTTAGATATTGGCCCAGGCCTACCTTTTGAAGGAAAGGTCGGATATGGAAAACACATGTTTTTTCGGGTTCCCCAACCTGTGGGAAACCTGAGTATATGCATACATTGCGTATTTCAGGTCAGTTTCACATTTTGAGTTTTCATGATTATTTGCCAACAATTGTGATATTGGCCCAGGCCTACCTTTTGAAGGAAAGGTCAGATACGGAAAACACATGTTTTTTTGGGTTCCCCAAACTGTGGGGAACGGAGTATATGCATACATTTCGAATTTGAGGTCAGTTTCACATTTAGAGTTTTCATGCTTAATTGGCCATTTGCCAACAATTGTAATATTGGCCCAGGCCTACCTTGTGAAGGAAAGGTTGGAGACGGAAAACACATGTTTTTTCGGGTTCCCCAACCTGTGGGGAATCTGAGTATATGCATACATTGCGAATTTGAGGTCAGTTTCACATTTTGAGTTTTCATGCTAAATTGGCCATTTGCCAACAATTGTGATATTGGCCCAGGCCTACCTTTTGAAGGAAAGGTTGGATACGGAAAAGACATGTTTTTTTGGGTTACCCAACCTGTGGGGAACCTGAGTATATGCATAGATTGCGAATTTGAGGTCGGTTTCACATTTTGAGTTTTCATGCTAAAATGGCCATTTGGCAACAATTGTGATACTGGCCCAGGCCTACCTTTTGATGGAAAGGTCAGATACGGAAAACACATCTTTTTTCGGGTTCCCAAACCTGTGGGAAACCTGAGTATATGCATACATTGCGAATTTGGGTTCATTTTTCACATATTTTGACGTTTTTTTCATGCTCAATTGTCCATTTGGCAACAATTTTGATATTGGCCCAGGCTACCTTTTGAAGGAAAGGTACCAAGAATACGGGAAAACAAATTTTTTGTTTTGGGGTTCCCTAAACTGTGGGGAACCTGAAAAAGTATATGCATACATTTAGAATCTGAGGGGTCAGTTTTTCAACTTTAGAGTTTTTCTGCTTAATTGGCATTTGCCACAATTGTGATATTGGCCCAGGCCTACCTTTTGAAGGAAAGGTTGGATACGGAAAACACATGTTTTTTCGGGTTCCCCACCCTGTGGGGAACCGGAGTATATGCATACATTTCGAATTTGAGGTCAGTTTCACATTTTTAGTTTTCATGCTAAATTGGCCATTTGCCAACAATTGTGGCTACTGTCCCCAGGCCCTACCTTTTGTATGGAAGGTCAGATACGGAAAAACCTCTTTTTTTGGGTTCCCCAACCTGTGGCAAACCTGAGTATAGCATACATTCGATTTGAGATCAGTTTCAGTTTATGTTGAGTTTTCATGCTCATGCCATTTCCAAAAATTTGTGATATTGGGCCCAGGCCCTACCGTTTTGAAGGAATGTCAGATTACGGAAAACCATGTTTTTTTTTTTTGGGTTTCCCCAAACTGTGGGGGAACCTGATTAGATCATACTTTCGAATCTGAGTCAGTTTCACATTTTGATTTTTGCATTCTAAAATTGTGCCCATTTGCAAACAATTTAATTGTGAATAATTGGCCCAGGCCTACCTGTTTGAGGAAAGGTCAGATATGGAAAACACATGTTTTTTTGGTTCCCCAAACTGTGGGGAACCTGAGTATATGCATACATTTCGAATTTGAGGTCAGTTTCACATTTAGAGTTTTCATGCTTAACTGGCCATTTGCCAACAATTGTGATACTGGCCCAGGCCTACCTTTTGATGGAAAGGTCAGATACGGAAAACACATGTTTTTTCGGGTTCCCCAACCTGTGGGCAACCTGAGTATATGCATACATTGCAAATTTGAGGCCAGTTTCACATTTTGAGTTTTCATGCTTAATTGGCTTATTTGCCAACAATT
>NW_024099404.1:0-25768 GCF_016545835.1 Crotalus tigris
TTTTCCCATGAATTTTACCAGGAAAGATAGATAGGGTAGCCTACAAAAGTAAGTCCGCTCCTAACCATACCCAAGTATTCCGAGTTTGTTGGCGATGTCCCTATTTCTCTATGAGTTCATGGTGACCTAACCCTAAGTGGATTTTTCCTCCAATGGGATTTTCCCATGAATTTTACCAAGAAAGATAGATAGGGTAGCCTACAAAAGTAAGTCCGCTCCTAACCATACCCAAGTATTCCGAGTTTGTTGGCGATGTCCATTTTGCTCTATGAGTTCATGGTGACCTAACCCTAACCCTACGTCAGTGCTTCTCAATTATTTTCTGTCATGCCCCCCTAGGAAGAAAAAAACATTTCGCGCCCCACCGCGCGACTGTCTATCCAATCGGGTCCTTTGCGTGTGTCACGTGCATCCAATATGACAGTATTTGCCGAGGTCAAACGAGCTCCCCTTTACGGAGCCTCGCGCCCCCCCTGGGGGGCCCGCCCCACTATTTGAGAAGCAGTGCCCTAAGTGGAATTTTCCCAATATGTAATTTTCCCATGTATTTTACCAGGAAAGACCGATAGGGCAGCCTACAAAGGGAAGTACGATCCTAAACATACCCAAGTATTCCGAGTTTCTGGGCGATGTCCCTGTTTCTCTGTGAGTTCATGGTGACCTAACCCTAAGTGGAATTTTCCGACTATGTAATTTTCCCATGTATTTTACGAGGAAAGATTGATAGGGCAGACTAAAAAAGGAAGTACGCTCCTAACCATATCAAGCATTCCGAGTTTGTTGGCGATATCCGTTGTGCTCTATGAGTTCATGGTGACCTAACCCTAACCCTAAGTGGAATTTTCCTCCAATGGGATTTTCCCATGAATTTTACCAGGAAAGATAGATAGGGTAGCCTACAAAAGTAAGTCCGCTCCTAACCATACCCAAGTATTCCGAGTTTGTTGGCGATGTCCCTATTTCTCTATGAGTTCATGGTGACCTAACCCTAAGTGGATTTTTCCTCCAATGGGATTTTCCCATGAATTTTACCAAGAAAGATAGATAGGGTAGCCTACAAAAGTAAGTCCGCTCCTAACCATACCCAAGTATTCCGAGTTTCTGGGCGATGTCCCTGTTTCTCTGTGAGTTCATGGTGACCTAACCCTAAGTGGAATTTTCCGACTATGTAATTTTCCCATGTATTTTACGAGGAAAGATTGATAGGGCAGACTAAAAAAGGAAGTACGCTCCTAACCATACCCAAGCATTCCGAGTTTGTTGGCGATATCCGTTGTGCTCTATGAGTTCATGGTGACCTAACCCTAACCCTAAGTGGAATTTTCCTCCAATGGGATTTTCCCATGAATTTTACCAGGAAAGATAGATAGGGTAGCCTACAAAAGTAAGTCCGCTCCTAACCATACCCAAGTATTCCGAGTTTGTTGGCGATGTCCATTTTGCTCTATGAGTTCATGGTGACCTAACCCTAACCCTAAGTGGAATTTTCCCACTATGTAATTTTCCCATGTACTTTACCAGGAAAGATCGATAGGGCAGCCTACAAAAGGAAGTACGCTCCTAACGATACCCAAGTATTCCGAGTTCCTTGGCAATATCCCTATTTCTCTATGATTTCATGGTGACCTAACCCTAAGTGGAATTTTCCTACAATGGGATTTTCCCATGTATTTTACCAGGAAAGATAGGATAGCCTACAAAGGTAAATGCCCCCCTAACCATACCGAAGCACTCTTAGTTTATTCGCGATGTCCATTTTGCTCTATGAGTTCATGGTGACCTAACCCTAACCCTACGTGGAATTTTCCTCCAATGGGATTTTCCCATGTATTTTACCAGGAAAGATATATAGGGTAGCCTACAAAAGTAAGTCCGCTCCTAACCATACCCAAGCACTCCGAATTTGTTGGTGATGTCTATTTTGCTCTATGAGTTCATGGTGACCTAACCCTAACCCTAAGTGGAATTTTCCCACTATGTAATTTTCCCATGTACTTTACCAGGAAAGATCGATAGGGCAGCCTACAAAAGGAAGTACGCTCCTAACGATACCCAAGTATTCCGAGTTCCTTGGCAATATCCCTATTTCTCTATGATTTCATGGTGACCTAACCCTAAGTGGAATTTTCCTACAATGGGATTTTCCCATGTATTTTACCAGGAAAGATAGGATAGCCTACAAAGGTAAATGCCCCCCTAACCATACCGAAGCACTCTTAGTTTATTCGCGATGTCCATTTTGCTCTATGAGTTCATGGTGACCTAACCCTAACCCTACGTGGAATTTTCCGACTATGTAATTTTCCCATGTATTTTAAGAGGAAAGATAGATAGGGCAGGCTTCAAAAGTTAATGCTCTCCTATCCATACTCAAGCACTCCGAGTTTGTTGGTGGTGTCCATTATCCTCTAGGAGTTCATGGTGACCTAACCCTAACCCCAAGTGGAATTTTCCCACTATGTAATTTTCCCATGTATTTTACCAGGAAAGACCGATAGGGCAGCCTACAAAAGGAAGTACGCTCCTAACCATACCCAAGTATTCCGAGTTTGTTGGCGATGTCCATTTTGCTCTATGATTTCATGGTGACCTAACCCTAACCCTAAGTGGAATTTTCCCACTATGTAATTTTCCCATGTATTTTACCAGGAAAAATCGATAGGGCAGCCTACAAAAGGAAGTCATCTCCTAACCATACCCAAGTATTCCGAGTTTGTTGATGATGTCCCTATTTCTCTATGAGTTCATGGTGACCTAACCCTAAGTGGAATTTTCCTCCAATGGGATTTTCCTATGAATTTTACCAGGAAAGATAGATAGGGTAGCCTACAAAAGTAAGTCCGCTCCTAACCATACCCAAGTATTCCGAGTTTGTTGGCGATGTCCATTTTGCTCTATGAGTTCATGGTGACCTAACCCTAACCCTAAGTGGAATTTTCCCACTATGTAATTTTCCCATGTATTTTACCAGGAAAGATCGATAGGGCAGCCTACAAAAGGAAGTACGCTCCTAACCATACCCAAGTATTCCGAGTTTCTTGGCAATATCCCTATTTCTCTATGAGTTCATGGTGACCTAACCCTAAGTGGAATTTTCCTCCAATGGGATTTTCCCATGAATTTTACCAGGAAAGATAGATAGGGTAGCCTACAAAAGTAAGTACGCTCCTAACCATACCCATGTATTCCGAGTTCGTTGGCGATGTCCATTTTGCTCTGTGAGTTCATGGTGACCTAACCCTAACCCTAAGTGGAATTTTCCCACTATGTAATTTTCCCATATATTTTACCAGGAAAGACCGATAGGGCAGCCTACAAAAGGAAGTACGCTCCTAAGCATACCCAAGTATTCCGAGTTTCTTGGCGATGTCCCTATTTCTCTATGAGTTCATGGTGACCTAACCCTAAGTGGAATTTTCCTCCAATGGGATTTTCCCATGAATTTTACCAGGAAAGATAGATAGGGTAGCCTACAAAAGTAAGTCCGCTCCTAACCATACCCAAGTATTCCGAGTTTGTTGGCGATGTCCATTTTGCTCTATGATTTCATGGTGACCCAACCCTAACCCTAAGTGGAATTTTCCCACTATGTAATTTTCCCATGTATTTTACCAGGAAAGATCGATAGGGCAGCCTACAAAAGGAAGTCATCTCCTAACCATACCCAAGTATTCCGAGTTTGTTGGGATGTCCCTATTTCTCTATGAGTTCATGGTGACCTAACCCTAAGTGGAATTTTCCTCCAATGGGATTTTCCCATGAATTTTACCAGGAAAGATAGATAGGGTAGCCTACAAAAGTAAGTACGCTCCTAACCATACCCAAGTATTCCGAGTTTGTTGGCGATGTCCATTTTGCTCTATGAGTTCATGGTGACCTAACCCTAACCCTAAGTGGAATTTTCCCACTATGTAATTTTCCCATGTATTTTACCAGGAAAGATCGATAGGGCAGCCTACAAAAGGAAGTCATCTCCTAACCATACCCAAGTATTCCGAGTTTGTTGGTGATGTCCCTATTTCTCTATGAGTTCATGGTGACCTAACCCTAAGTGGAATTTTCCTCCAATGGGATTTTCCCATGAATTTTACCAGGAAAGATAGATAGGGTAGCCTACAAAAGTAAGTCCGCTCCTAACCATACCCAAGTATTCCGAGTTTGTTGGCGATGTCCATTTTGCTCTATGAGTTCATGGTGACCTAACCCTAACCCTAAGTGGAATTTTCCCACTATGTAATTTTCCCATGTATTTTACCAGGAAAGATCGATATGGCGGCCTACAAAAGGAAGTACGCTCCTAACCATACCCAAGTATTCCGAGTTTCTTGGCAATATCCCTATTTCTCTATGAGTTCATGGTGACCTAACCCTAAGTGGAATTTTCCTCCAATGGGATTTTCCCATGAATTTTACCAGGAAAGATAGATAGGGTAGCCTACAAAAGTAAGTACGCTCCTAACCATACCCATGTATTCCGAGTTCGTTGGCGATGTCCATTTTGCTCTGTGAGTTCATGGTGACCTAACCCTAACCCTAAGTGGA
Source organism: Crotalus tigris (assembly GCF_016545835.1). NCBI lineage: Eukaryota > Metazoa > Chordata > Lepidosauria > Squamata > Viperidae > Crotalus > Crotalus tigris. The sequence goes on from NW_024099404.1 coordinate 4,543, forward strand.
ATTTTCCCACTATGTAATTTTCCCATATATTTTACCAGGAAAGACCGATAGGGCAGCCTACAAAAGGAAGTACGCTCCTAAGCATACCCAAGTATTCCGAGTTTCTTGGCGATGTCCCTATTTCTCTATGAGTTCATGGTGACCTAACCCTAAGTGGAATTTTCCTCCAATGGGATTTTCCCATGAATTTTACCAGGAAAGATAGATAGGGTAGCCTACAAAAGTAAGTCCGCTCCTGAACCATACCCAAGTATTCCGAGTTTGTTGGCGATGTCCATTTTGCTCTATGATTTCATGGTGACCTAACCCTAACCCTAAGTGGAATTTTCCCACTATGTAATTTTCCCATGTATTTTACCAGGAAAGATCGATAGGGCAGCCTACAAAAGGAAGTCATCTCCTAACCATACCCAAGTATTCCGAGTTTCTTGGCAATATCCCTATTTCTCTATGAGTTCATGGTGACCTAACCCTAAGTGGAATTTTCCTCCAATGGGATTTTCCCATGAATTTTACCAGGAAAGATAGATAGGGTAGCCTACAAAAGTAAGTACGCTCCTAACCATACCCAAGTATTCCTAGTTCGTTGGCGATGTCCATTTTGCTCTATGAGTTCATGGTGACCTAACCCTAACCCTAAGTGGAATTTTCCCACTAAGTAATTTTTCCATGTATTTTACCAGGAAAGACCGATAGGGCAGCCTACAAAAGGAAGTACCCTCCTAACCATACCCAGGTATTCCGAGTTTCTTGGCGATGTCCCTATTTCTCTATGAGTTCATGGTGACCTAACCCTAAGTGGAATTTTCCTCCAATGGGATTTTCCCATGAATTTTACCAGGAAAGATAGATAGGGTAGCCTACAAAAGTAAGTACGCTCCTAACCATACCCAAGTATTCCTAGTTCGTTGGCGATGTCCATTTTGCTCTATGAGTTCATGGTGACCTAACCCTAACCCTAAGTGGAATTTTCCCACTAAGTAATTTTCCATGTATTTTACCAGGAAAGACCGATAGGGCAGCCTACAAAAGGAAGTACGCTCCTAACCATACCCAAGTAGTCCGAGTTTCTTGGCGATGTCCCTATTTCTCTATGAGTTCATGGTGACCTAACCCTAAGTGGAATTTTCCTCCAATGGGATTTTCCCATGAATTTTACCAGGAAAGATAGATAGGGTAGCCTACAAAAGTAAGTACGCTCCTAACCATACCCATGTATTCCGAGTTCGTTGGCGATGTCCATTTTGCTCTGTGAGTTCATGGTGACCTAACCCTAACCCTAAGTGGAATTTTCCCACTATGTAATTTTCCCATATATTTTACCAGGAAAGACCGATAGGGCAGCCTACAAAAGGAAGTACGCTCCTAACCATACCCAAGTATTCCGAGTTTCTTGGCGATGTCCCTATTTCTCTATGAGTTCATGGTGACCTAACCCTAAGTGGAATTTTCCTCCAATGGGATTTTCCCATGAATTTTACCAGGAAAGATAGATAGGGTAGCCTACAAAAGTAAGTCCGCTCCTGACCATACCCAAGTATTCCGAGTTTGTTGGCGATGTCCATTTTGCTCTATGATTTCATGGTGACCTAACCCTAACCCTAAGTGGAATTTTCCCACTATGTAATTTTCCCATGTATTTTACCAGGAAAGATCGATAGGACAGCCTACAAAAGGAAGTCATCTCCTAACCATACCCAAGTATTCCGAGTTTCTTGGCAATATCCCTATTTCTCTATGAGTTCATGGTGACCTAACCCTAAGTGGAATTTTCCTCCAATGGGATTTTCCCATGAATTTTACCAGGAAAGATAGATAGGGTAGCCTACAAAAGTAAGTACGCTCCTAACCATACCCAAGTATTCCGAGTTTCTTGGCGATGTCCCTATTTCTCTATGAGTTCATGGTGACCTAACCCTAAGTGGAATTTTCCTCCAATGGGATTTTCCCATGAATTTTACCAGGAAAGATAGATAGGGTAGCCTACAAAAGTAAGTACGCTCCTAACCATACCCAAGTATTCTGAGTTTGTTGGCAATATCCATTTTGCTCTATGAGTTCATGATGACCTAACCCTAACCCTAAGTGGAATTTTCCCACTATGTAATTTTCCCATGTATTTTACTTGGAAAGATATATAGGGCAGCCTACAAAAGTAAGTACGCTCCTAACCATACCCAAGCACTCCAAATTTGTTGGCGATGTCCATTTTGCTCTATGAGTTTATGGTGACCTAACACTAACCCCAAGTGGAATTTTCCCACTATGTAATTTTTGTTGGCGATGTCCATTTTGCTCTATCATCGCCAACAAACTCGCAATACTTGGGTATGGTTAGGAACAAACTTACTTTTGTAGGCTGCCCTATCTATCTTTCCTGGTAAAATACATGGGAAAAATACATAGTGGGAAAATTCCACTTAGGGTTAGGGTTAGGTCAACATGAACTCATAGAGCAAAATGGACATCGCCAACAAACTCGGAATACTTGGGTATGGTTAGGAGCGTACTTACTTTTCTAGTCTACCCTATCTATCTTTCCTGGTAAAATACATGGGAAAAATACATAGTGGGAAAATTCCACTTAGGGTTAGGGTTAGGTCAACATGAACTCATAGAGCAAAATGGACATCGCCAACAAACTCGGAATACTTGGGTATGGTTAGAAGCGTACTTACTTTTGTAGGCTGCCCTATCTATCTTTCCTGGTAAAATAAATGGGAAAAATACATAGTGGGAAAATTCCACTTAGGGTTAGGGTTAGGTCACCATGAGCTCATACAGCAAAATGGACATCGTCAACATATTTGGAGTGCTTGGGTATGGTAAGGGGGGCATTTACTTTTGTAGGCTGCCCTATCTTTCCTGGTAAAATACAAGGGGAAAATCCCGTTGGAGGAAAATTCCACTTAGGGTTAGTGTTAGATAACCATAAAATCGTAGAGCAAAATGGACATCGCCAACAAATTTGGAGTGCTTGGGTATGGTTAGGAGCGTACTTACTTTTGTAGGCTGCCCTATATATCTTTCCAAGTAAAATACATGGGAAAATTACATAGTGGGAAAATTCCACTTAGGGTTAGGGTTAGGTCATCATTAACTCATAGAGCAAAATGGACATCGCGAATAAACTCGGAGTGCTTGGGTATTGTTAGGGGGGCATTTACTTTTGTAGGCTACCCTATCTTTCCTGATAAAATACATGGGAAAATCCCATTGGAGGAAAATTCCACGAAGGGTTAGTGTTAGGTCACCATAAACTCTTAGAGCAAAATGGACATCGCCAACAAATTTGGAGTGCTTGGGTATGGTTAGGAGCGTACTTACTTTTGTAGGCTGCCCTATATATCTTTCCAAGTAAAATACATGGGAAAATTACATAGTCGGAAAATTCCACTTAGGGTTAGGGTTAGGTCATCATGAACTCATAGAGCAAAATGGACATCGCGAATAAACTCGGAGTGCTTGGGTATGGTTAGGGGGGCATTTACTTTTGTAGGCTACCCTATCTTTCCTGATAAAATACATGGGAAAATCCCATTGGAGGAAAATTCCACGAAGGGTTAGGGTTAGGTCACCATGAACTACTAGAGCATAATGGACAACCCCAACAAACTCGGAGTGCTTGAGTATGGTTAGGAGACCACTAACTTTTGAAACCTGCCCTACCTATCTTTCCTGGTAAAATTCATGGGAAAATCCCACTGGAGGAAAATTCCACCTAGGGTTAGGTCACCATGAACTCACAGAGAAATAGGGATATTGCCAAGAAACTCGGAATACTTGGGTATGGTTAGGAGCGTACTTCCTTTTGTAGGCTACCTTATATATCTTTCCTGGTAAAATACATGGGAAAATCCCATTGGAGGAAAATTCCACGTAGGGTTAGGTCACCATGAACTCATAGAGAAATAGGGATATTGCCAACAAACTCGCAATACTTGGGTATGGTTAGGAGCGTACTTACTTTTGTAGGCTGCCCTATATATCTTTCCAAGTAAAATACATGGGAAAATTACATAGTCGGAAAATTCCACTTAGGGTTAGGGTAAGGTCACCATGAACTTATACAGCAAAATGGACATCGCGAATAAACTCGGAGTGCTTGGGTATGGTTAGGGGGGCATTTACCTTTGTAGGCTACCCTATCTATCTTTCCTGGTAAAATATATGGGAAAATCCCATTGGAGGAAAATTCCACGTAGGGTTAGGTTAGGTCACCATGAACTCATAGAGCAAAATGGATATCGCCAACAAACCCGGAATACTTGGGTATGGTTAGGAGCGTACTTACTTTTGTAGGCTACCCTATCTATCTTTCCTGGTAAAATTCATGGGAAAATCCCACTGGAGGAAAATTCCGCCTAGGGTTAGGTCACCATGAACTCATAGGGAAATAGGGATATAGCCAAGAAACTCGGAATACTTGGGTATGGTTAGGAGCGTACTTCCTTTTGTAGGCTGCCCTATCGATCTTTCCTGGTAAAATATATGGGAAAATTACATAGTGGGAAAATTCCACTTAGGGTTAGGGTTAGGTCACCATGAACTCATAGAGCAAAATGGACATCGCGAATAAACTCGGAGTGCTTGGGTATGGTTAGGGGGGCATTTACTTTTGTAGGCTACCCTATATTTCCTGATAAAATACATGGGAAAATCCCATTGGAGGAAAATTCCACGTAGGGTTAGGTCACCATGAACTCATAGAGCAAAATGGACATCGCCAACAAACTCGGAATACTTGGGTATGGTTAGGAGCGTACTTCCTTTTGAAGGCTACCCTATCTATCTTTCCTGGTAAAATTCATGGGAAAATCCCATTGGAGGAAAATTCCACGTAGGGCTAGGTCACCATGAACTCATAGAGCAAAATGGACATCGGGAATAAACTAGGAGTGCTTGGGTATGGTTAGGGGGGCATTTACTTTTGTAGGCTACCCTATCTATCTTTCCTGGTAAAATACATGGGAAAATCCCATTGGAGGAAAATTCCACGTAGGGTTAGGGTTAGGTCACCATGAACTCATAAGGAAATAGGGATATTGCCAAGAAACTCGGAATACTTGGGTATGGTTAGGAGCGTACTTCCTTTTGTAGGCTGCCCTATCTATCTTTCCTGGTAAAATTCATGGGAAAATCCCACTGGAGGAAAATTCCACCTAGGGTTAGGTCACCATGAACTCATAGGGAAATAGGGATATAGCCAAGAAACTCGGAATACTTGGGTATGGTTAGGAGCGTACTTCCTTTTGTAGGCTGCCCTATCGATCTTTCCTGGTAAAATATATGGGAAAATTACATAGTGGGAAAATTCCACTTAGGGTTAGGGTTAGGTCACCATGAACTCATAGAGCAAAATGGACATCGCCAACAAACTCGGAAAACTTGGGTATGGTTAGGAGCGGACTCACCTTTGTAGGCTACCCTATATATCTTTCCTGGTAAAATACATGGGAAAATCCCATTGGAGGAAAATTCCACCTAGGGTTAGGTCACCATGAACTCATAAGGAAATAGGGATATTGCCAAGAAACTCGTAATACTTGGGTATGGTTAGGAGCGTACTTCCTTTTGTAGGCTGCCCTATCTATCTTTCCTGGTAAAATTCATGGGAAAATCCCACTGGACGAAAATTCCACCTAGGGTTAGGTCACCATGAACTCATAGGGAAATAGGGATATAGCCAAGAAACTCGGAATACTTGGGTATGGTTAGGAGCGTACTTCCTTTTGTAGGCTGCCCTATCAATCTTTCCTGGTAAAATATATGGGAAAATTACATAGTGGGAAAATTCCACTTAGGGTTAGGGTTAGGTCACCATGAACTCATAGAGCAAAATGGACATCGCCAACAAATTTGGAGTGCTTGGGTATGTTTAGTAGCGTACTTCCTTTTGTAGGCTGCCCTATATATCTTTCCAAGTCAAATACATGGGAAAATCCCATTGGAGGAAAATTCCACATAGGGTTAGGTCACCATGAACTCATAGAGCAAAATGGACATCGCCAACAAACTCGGAATACTTGGGTATGGTTAGGAGCGTACTTACTTTTGTAGGCTGCCCTATATATCTTTCCAAGTAAAATACATGGGAAAATTACATAGTCGGAAAATTCCACTTAGGGTTAGGGTTAGGTCACCATGAACCCATACAGCAAAATGGACATTGCGAATAAACTCGGAGTGCTTGGGTATGGTTAGGGGGGTATTTACCTTTGTAGGCTACCATATCTATCTTTCCTGGTAAAATATATGGGAAAATCCCATTGGAGGAAAATTCCACGTAGGGTTAGGTTAGGTCACCATGAACTCATAGAGCAAAATGGATATCGCCAACAAACCCGGAATACTTGGGTATGGTTAGGAGCGTACTTACTTTTGTAGGCTACCCTATCTATCTTTCCTGGTAAAATTCATGGGAAAATCCCACTGGAGGAAAATTCCACCTAGGATTAGGTCACCATGAACTCATAGGGAAATAGGGATATAGCCAAGAAACTCGGAATACTTGGGTATGTTTAGGAGCGTACTTCCTTTTGTACGCTGCCCTATCGATCTTTCCTGGTAAAATATATGGGAAAATTACATAGTGGGAAAATTCCACTTAGGGTTAGGGTTAGGTCACCATGAACTCATAGAGCAAAATGGACATCGCCAACAAATTTGGAGTGCTTGGGTATGTTTAGTAGCGTACTTCCTTTTGTAGGCTGCCCTATATATCTTTCCAAGTCAAATACATGGGAAAATCCCATTGGAGGAAAATTCCACATAGGGTTAGGTCACCATGAACTCATAGAGCAAAATGGACATCGCCAACAAACTCGGAATACTTGGGTATGGTTAGGAGCGTACTTACTTTTGTAGGCTGCCCTATATATCTTTCCAAGTAAAATACATGGGAAAATTACATAGTCGGAAAATTCCACTTAGGGTTAGGGTTAGGTCACCATGAACCCATACAGCAAAATGGACATTGCGAATAAACTCGGAGTGCTTGGGTATGGTTAGGGGGGTATTTACCTTTGTAGGCTACCATATCTATCTTTCCTGGTAAAATATATGGGAAAATCCCATTGGAGGAAAATTCCACGTAGGGTTAGGTTAGGTCACCATGAACTCATAGAGCAAAATGGATATCGCTAACAAACCCGGAATACTTGGGTATGGTTAGGAGCGTACTTACTTTTGTAGGCTACCCTATCTATCTTTCCTGGTAAAATTCATGGGAAAATCCCACTGGAGGAAAATTCCACCTAGGGTTAGGTCACCATGAACTCATAGGGAAATAGGGATATAGCCAAGAAACTCGGAATACTTGGGTATGTTTAGGAGCGTACTTCCTTTTGTACGCTGCCCTATCGATCTTTCCTGGTAAAATATATGGGAAAATTACATAGTGGGAAAATTCCACTTAGGGTTAGGGTTAGGTCACCATGCACTCATAGAGCAAAATGGACATCGCCAACAAATTTGGAGTGCTTGGGTATGTTTAGGAGCGTACTTACTTTTGTAGGCTGCCCTATATATCTTTCCAAGTAAAATACATGGGAAAATCCCATTGGAGGAAAATTCCACGTAGGGTTAGGTCACCATGAACTCATAGAGCAAAATGGACATCGCCAACAAACTCGGAATACTTGGGTATGGTTAGGAGCGTACTTACTTTTGTAGGCTGCCCTATATAACTTTCCAAGTAAAATACATGGGAAAATTACATAGTCGGAAAATTCCATTTAGGGTTAGGGTTAGGTCACCATGAACTCATACAGCAAAATGGACATCGCGAATAAACTCGGAGTGCTTGGGTATGGTTAGGGGGGCATTTACCTTTGTAGGGTACCATATCTATCTTTCCTGGTAAAATATATGGGAAAATCCCATTTGAGGAAAATTCCACGTAGGGTTAGGTTAGGTCACCATGAACTAATAGAGCAAAATGGATATCGCCAACAAACTCGGAATACTTGGGTATGGTTAGGAGCGGACTTACTTTTGTAGGCTTCCCTATCGATCTTTCCTGGTAAAATACATGGGAAAATTACATAGTGGGAAAATTCCACTTAGGGTTAGGGTTAGGTCACCATGAACTCATAGAGCAAAATGGACATTGCCAACAAACTCGGAATACTTGGGTATGGTTAGGAGCGGACTTACTTTTGTAGGCTACCCTATATATCTTTCCTGGTAAAATACATGTGAAAATCCCATTGGAGGAAAATTCCACGTAGGGTTAGGTCACCATGAACTCATAGAGCAAAATGGACATCGGGAATAAACTAGGACTGCTTGGGTATGGTTAGGGGGGCATTTACCTTTGTAGGCTACCCTATCTATCTTTCCTGGTAAAATATATGGGAAAATCCCATTGGAGGAAAATTCCACGTAGGGTTAGGTTAGGTCACCATGAACTCATAGAGCAAAATGGATATCGCCAACAAACCCGGAATACTTGGGTATGGTTAGGAGCGTACTTACTTTTGTAGGCTACCCTATCTATCTTTCCTGGTAAAATTCATCGGAAAATCCCACTGGAGGAAAATTCCACCTAGGGTTAGGTCACCATGAACTCATAGGGAAATAGGGATATAGCCAAGAAACTCGGAATACTTGGGTATGGTTAGGAGCGTACTTACTTTTGTAGGCTGCCCTATCGATCTTTCCTGGTAAAATACATGGGAAAATTACATAGTGGGAAAATTGCACTTAGGGTTAGGGTTAAGTCACCATGAACTCATAGAGCAAAATGGACATCGCCAACAAACTCGGAATACTTGGGTATGGTTAGGAGCAGACTTACTTTTGTAGGCTGCCCTACCTATCTTTCTAGGTAAAATACAAGGGGAAAATCCCATTGGAGGAAATTTCTACGTAGGGTTAGGGTTAGGTCAACATGAACTCATAGAGCAAAATGGACATCGCCAACAAACTCGGAATACTTGGGTATGGTTAGGAGCGGACTTACTTTTGTAGGCTACCCTATATATCTTTCCTGGTAAAATACATGGGAAAATCCCATTGGAGGAAAATTCCACGTAGGGTTAGGTCACCATGAACTCATAGAGCAAAATGGACATCGGGAATAAACTAGGAGTTCTTGGGTATGGTTAGGGGGGCATTTACCTTTGTAGGCTACCCTATCTATCTTTCCTGGTAAAATATATGGGAAAATCCCATTGGAGGAAAATTCCACGTAGGGTTAGGTTAGGTCACCATGAACTCATAGAGCAAAATGGATATCGCCAACAAACCCGGAATACTTGGGTATGGTTAGGAGCATACTTACTTTTGTAAGCTACCCTATCTATCTTTCCTGGTAAAATTCATCGGAAAATCCCACTGGAGGAAAATTCCACCTAGGGTTAGGTCACCATGAACTCAAAGGGAAATAGGGATATAGCCAAGAAACTCGGAATACTTGGGTATGGTTAGGAGCGTACTTCCTTTTGTAGGCTGCCCTATCGATCTTTCCTGGTAAAATACATGGGAAAATTACATAGTGGGAAAATTCCACTTAGGGTTAGTGTTAGGTCACCATAAACTAATAGAGCAAAATGGACATCGCCAACATATTTGGAGTGCTTGGGTATGGTTAGGAGCGTACTTACTTTTGTAGGCTGTCCTATATATCTTTCCAAGTAAAATACATGGGAAAATTAAATAGTCGGAAAATTCCACTTAGGGTTAGGGTTAGGTCATCATGAACTCATAGAGCAAAATGGACATCGCGAATAAACTTGGAGTGCTTGGGTATGGTTAGGGGGGCATTTACTTTTATAGGCTACCCTATCTTTCCTGATAAAATACATGGGAAAATCCCATTGGAGGAAAATTCCACGTAGGGTTAGTGTTAGGTCACCATAAACTTATAGAGCAAAATGGACATCGCCAACATATTTGGAGTGCTTGGGTATGGTTAGGAGCGTACTTACTTTTGTAGGCTGCCCTATATATCTTTCCAAGTAAAATACATGGGAAAATTACATAGTCGGAAAATTCCACTTAGGGTTAGGGTTAGGTCATCATGAACTCATAGAGCAAAATGGACATCACGAATAAACTTGGAGTGCTTGGGTATGGTTAGGAGCGGACTTACTTTTGTAGGCTACCCTATCTATCTTTCCTGGTAAAATTCATGGGAAAATCCCATTGGAGGAAAATTCCACGTAGGGTTAGGGTTAGGTCACCATGAACTCATAGAACAAAATGGACATTGCCAACAAACTCGGAATACTTGGGTATGGTTAGGAGCGTACTTACTTTTGTAGGCTACCCTATCTATCTTTCCTGGTAAAATTCATGGGAAAATCCCATTGGAGGAAAATTCCACTTAGGGTTAGGGTTAGGTCACCATGAACTCATAGAACAAAATGGACAACACCAACAAACTTGGAGTGCTTGAGTATGGTTAGGAGCGTACTTCCTTTTGTAGGCTGCCCTATCTATCTTTCCTGGTAAAATACATGGGAAAATCCTATTGGAGGAAAATTCCACTTAGGGTTAGGGTTAGGTCGCCATAAACTCATAGAGCAAAATGGACATCACCAACAAACTCGGAATACTTGGGTATGGTTAGGAGCATACTTCCTTTTGAAGGCTGCCCTATCTATATTTCCTGGTAAAATACATGGGAAAAATACATAGTGGGAAAATTCCACTTAGGGTTAGAGTTAGGTCACCATGAACTCATACAGCAAAATGGACATCGTCAACATATTTCGAGTGCTCGGGTATGGTAAGGGGGGCATTAACTTTTGTAGGCTGCCCTACCTATCTTTCCTGATAAAATACAAGGGGAAAATCCCGTTGGAGGAAAATTCCACTTAGGGTTAGTGTTAGGTCACCATAAACTCATAGAGCAAAATGGACATCGCCAACAAATTTGGAGTGCTTGGGTATGGTTAGGAGCGTACTTACTTTTCTAGGCTGCCCTATATATCTTTCCAAGTAAAATACATGGGAAAATTACATAGTCGGAAAATTCCACTTAGGGTTAGGGTTAGGTCACCATGAACTCATAGAGCAAAATGGACATTGCAAATAAACTTGGAGTGCTTGGGTATGGTTAGGGGGGCATTTACTTTTATAGGCTACCCTATCTTTCCTGGTAAAATACATGGGAAAATCCCATTGGAGTAAAATTTCACGTAGGGTTAGGGTTAGGTCACCATGAACTGATAGAGCAAAATGGACATCGCCAACAAACTCGGAATACTTGGGTATGGTTAGGAGCGTACTTACTTTTGTAGGCTACCCTATCTATCTTTCCTGGTAAAATACATGGGAAAATTACATAATTGGAAAATTCCACTTAGGGTTAGGGTTAGGTCACCATAAACTCATAGAGCAAAATGGACATCGCCAACAAACTCGGAATACTTGGGTATGGTTAGGAGCGGACTTACTTTTGTAGGCTGCCCTGTCGATCTTTCCTGATAAAATACATGGGAAAATCCCATTGGAGGAAAATTCCACGTAGGGTTAGGGTTAGGTCACCATGAACTCATAGAGCAAAACGGATATCGCCAACAAACTCGGAATGCTTGGGTATGGTTAGGAGCGTACTTCCTTTTTTAGTCTGCCCTATCGATCTTTCCTCGTAAAATACATGGGAAAATTACATAGTGGGAAAATTCCACTTAGGGTTAGGTCACCATGAACTCATAGAGAAATAGGGACATCACGAACAAACTTGGAAAACTTGGGTATGATTAGGAGCGTACTTACTTTTGTAGGCTACCCTATCTATCTTTCCTGGTAAAATTCATGGGAAAATCCCATTGTAGGAAAATTCCACTTAGGGTTAGGTCACCATGAACTCATAGAGAAATAGGGATATTGCCAAGAAACCCGGAATACTTGGTTATGGTTAGGAGCGTACGTCCTTTTGTAGGCTGCCCTATCAATCTTTCCTGGTAAAATACATGAGAAAATTACATAGTGGAAAATTCCACTTAGGGTTAGGTCACCATGAACTCATAGAGCAAAATGGACATCGCCAACAAACTTGGAATACTTGGGTATGGTTAGGACTGGACGTACTTTTGTAGGCTACCCTTTATATCTTTCCTGGTAAAATACATGGGAAAATCCCATTGGAGGAAAATTCCACGTAGGGTTAGGGTTAGGTCACCATGAACTCATAGAGCAAAACGGATATCGCCAACAAACTCGGAATGCTTGGGTATGGTTAGGAGCGTACTTCCTTTTTTAGTCTGCCCTATCGATCTTTCCTGGTAAAATACATGGGAAAATTACATAGTGGGAAAATTCCACTTAGGGTTAGGTCACCATGAACTCATAGAGAAATAGGGACATCGCCCAGAAACTCGGAATACTTGGGAATGGTAAGGCGCGTACTTCCTTTTGTAGGCTGCCCTATCGGTCTTTCCTGGTAAAATACATGGGAAAATTACATATTGGGAAAATTCCACTTAGGGCAGTGCTTTTCAAATAGTGGGGCGGGCCACCCAGGGGGGGCGCGAGGCTCCGTAAAGGGGGTCTCGTTTGACCTCGGCAAATACTGCCATATTGGATGCACGTGATATACGCAAAGGACCCGATTGAATAGACAGTCGCGCGGGGGACGTGTAATGTTTTCTTCTTCCTAGGGGGGCATGAAAGAAAATAATTGAGAAGCACTGCCCTAACCCTAACTGGAATTTTCCCATTATGAAATTTTCCCATGTAGTTTACCAGGTATGATAGATGGGGCAGCCTTCAAAAGTAAGTACGCTCCTAATCATACCCAAGCACTCCAAATTTGTTGGTGATGTCCATTTTGCTCTATGGGTTTATGGTGACCTAAGCTAACCCTACGTGGAATTTTCCTCCAATGGGATTTTCCCATGTATTTTACCAGGAAAGATAGATAGGGTAGCCTACAAAAGTAAATGCCCCCCTAACCATACCCAAGCACGCCGAGTTTATTCGCGATGTCCATTTTGGTTTATGAGTTCATGGTGACCTAACCCTAACCCTAAGTGGAATTTTCCTCCAATGGGATTTTCCCATGTATTTTACCAGGAAAGATAGATAGGGCAGGCTTCAAAAGTTAGTGCTCTCCTAACCATACTCAAGCACTCCGAGTTTGTTGGGGTTGTCCATTATGCTCTAGAAGTTCATGGTGACCTAACCCCAAGTGGAATTTTCCCACTATGTAATTTTCCCATGTATTTTACCAGGAAAGATCGATATGGCAGCCTACAAAGGGAAGTACGCTCCTAACCATACCCAAGTATTCCGAGTTTGTTGGCAATGTCCATTTTTCTCTATGAGTTCATTTTGACATAACCATAACCCTAAGTGGAATTTTCCTCTAATGGGATTTTCCCATGTATTTTCCCAGGAAAGATAGGGCAGCCTACAAACGTATGTATGCTCCTAAACATACACAAGTATTCCGAGTTTTTTGGCGATGTCCATTTTGCTGTATGAGTTCATGGTGACCTAACCCTAACCCTTCGTGGAATTTTCCCAATATGTAATTTTCCCATGTATTTTACCAGGAAAGATAGATAGGGCAGCCTACAAAAGTAAGTACGCTCCTAACCATACCCAAGTATTCCGAGTTTGTTGGCGATGCCCATTTTGCTCTATGAGTTCATGGTGACCTAACCCTAACTCTAACTGGAATTTTCCCATTATGGAATTTTCCCATGTATTTTACCAGGAATGATAGATAGGGCAGCCTACAAAAGTAAGTACGCTCCTAACAATACCCAAGCACTCCAAATTTGTTAGCGATGTCCATTTTGCTCTATGAGTTTATGGTGACCTAACATTAACCCTAAGTGGAATTTTCCTCCAACGGGATTTTCCCCTTGTATTTTACCAGGAAAGATAGATAGGGCAGCCCACAAAAGTAAATGCTCCCCTTACCATACCCAAGCACTCCAAATATGTTGACGATGTCCATTTTGCTGTATGAGTTCATGGTGACCTAACCCTAACCCTAAGTGGAATTTTCCCACTCTGTATTTTTCCCATGTATTTTACCAGGAAAGATAGATAGGGCAGCCTACAAAAGTAAGTACGCTCCTAACCATACCCAAGTATTCCGAGTTTGTTGGTGATGTCCATTTTGCTCTATGAGTTTATGGCAACCTAACCCTAACCCTAAGTGGAATTTTCCTCCAATGGGATTTTCCCATGTATTTTACCAGGAAAGGTAGATAGGGCAGGCTTCAAAAGTTAGTGCTCTCCTAACCATACTCAAGCACTCCGAGTTTGTTGGTGTTGTCCATTATGCTCTAGGAGTTCATGGTGACCTAACCCCAAGTGGAATTTTCCCACTATGTAATTTTCCCATGTATTTTACCAAGAAAGATCGATAGGGCAGCCTACAAAAGGAAGTACGCTCCTAACCATACCCAAGTATTCCGAGTTTCTTGGCGATGTCCCTATTTCTCTATGAGTTCATGGTGACCTAACCCTAAATGGAATTTTCCTCCAATGGGATTTTCCTATGAATTTTACCAGGAAAGATAGATAGGGTAGCCTACACAAGTAAGTACACTCCTAACCATACCCAAGTATTCCGAGTTTGTTGGCGATGTCCATTTTGCTCTATGAGTTCATGGTGACCTAACCCTAACCCTACATGGAATTTTCTTCCAATGGGATTTTTCCATGTATTTTACCAGGAAAGATAGATAGGGTAGCCTACGAAAGTCAATGCCCCCCTAACCATACCCAAGCACTACGTGTTTGTTGACAATGTCCATTTTGCTCTATGAGTTCATGGTGACCTAACCCTAACCCTAAGTGGAATTTTCCCACTATGTAATTTTCCCATGTATTTTACCAGGAAAGATAGATAGGGCAGCGTAGAAAAGTAAGTACACTCCTAACGATACCCAAGTATTCCGAGTTTCTGGGTGATGTCCCTATTTCTCTATGAGTTCATGGTGACCTAACCCTAAGTGGAATTTTCCTCCAACGGGATTTTCCCCTTGTATTTTACCAGGAAAGATAGATAGGGCAGCCCACAAAAGTAAATGCTCCCCTTACCATACCCAAGCACTCCAAATATGTTGACGATGTCCATTTTGCTGTATGAGTTCATGGTGACCTAACCCTAACCCTAAGTGGAATTTTCCCACTATGTATTTTTCCCATGTATTTTACCAGGAAAGATAGATAGGGCAGCCTACAAAAGTAAGTACGCTCCTAACCATACCCAAGTATTCCGAGTTTGTTGGTGATGTCCATTTTGCTCTATGAGTTTATGGCGACCTAACCCTAACCCTAAGTGGAATTTTCCTCCAATGGGATTTTCCCATGTATTTTACCAGGAAAGATAGATAGGGCAGGCTTCAAAAGTTAGTGCTCTCCTAACCATACTCAAGCACTCCGAGTTTGTTGGTGTTGTCCATTATGCTCTAGGAGTTCATGGTGACCTAACCCCAAGTGGAATTTTCCCACTATGTAATTTTCCCATGTATTTTACCAAGAAAGATCGATAGGGCAGCCTACAAAAGGAAGTACGCTCCTAACCATACCCAAGTATTCCGAGTTTCTTGGCGATGTCCCTATTTCTCTATGAGTTCATGGTGACCTAACCCTAAATGGAATTTTCCTCCAATGGGATTTTCCTATGAATTTTACCAGGAAAGATAGATAGGGTAGCCTACACAAGTAAGTACACTCCTAACCATACCCAAGTATTCCGAGTTTGTTGGCGATGTCCATTTTGCTCTATGAGTTTATGGTGACCTAACCCTAACCCTACATGGAATTTTCTTCCAATGGGATTTTTCCATG
Source organism: Crotalus tigris (assembly GCF_016545835.1). Classification (NCBI taxonomy): domain Eukaryota; kingdom Metazoa; phylum Chordata; class Lepidosauria; order Squamata; family Viperidae; genus Crotalus; species Crotalus tigris. The sequence continues at coordinate 20,308 of NW_024099404.1, forward strand.
TATTTTACCAGGAAAGATAGATAGGGTAGCCTACGAAAGTCAATGCCCCCCTAACCATACCCAAGCACTCCGTGTTTGTTGACAATGTCCATTTTGCTCTATGAGTTCATGGTGACCTAACCCTAACCCTAAGTGGAATTTTCCCACTATGTAATTTTCCCATGTATTTTACCAGGAAAGATAGATAGGGCAGCGTAGAAAAGTAAGTACACTCATAACGATACCCAAGTATTCCGAGTTTCTGGGTGATGTCCCTATTTCTCTATGAGTTCATGGTGACCTAACCCTAAATGGAATTTTCCTCCCATGGGATTTTCCTATGAATTTTACCAGGAAAGATAGATAGGGTAGCCTACACAAGTAAGTACACTCCTAACCATACCCAAGTATTCCGAGTTTGTTGGCGATGTCCATTTTGCTCTATGAGTTCATGGTGACCTAACCCTAACCCTACATGGAATTTTCTTCCAATGGGATTTTTCCATGTATTTTACCAGGAAAGATAGATAGGGTAGCCTACGAAAGTCAATGCCCCCCTAACCATACCCAAGCACTACGTGTTTGTTCACAATGTCCATTTTGCTCTATGAGTTCATGGTGACCTAACCCTAACCCTAAGTGGAATTTTCCCACTATGTAATTTTCCCATGTATTTTACCAGGAAAGATAGATAGGGCAGCGTAGAAAAGTAAGTACACTCCTAACGATACCCAAGTATTCCGAGTTTCTGGGTGATGTCCCTATTTCTCTATAAGTTCATGGTGACCTAACCCTAAGTGGAATTTTCCTCCAACGGGATTTTTCCCTTGTATTTTACCAGGAAAGATAGATAGGGCAGCCCACAAAAGTAAATGCTCCCCTTACCATACCCAAGCACTCCAAATATGTTGACGATGTCCATTTTGCTGTATGAGTTCATGGTGACCTAACCCTAACCCTAAGTGGAATTTTCCCACTATGTATTTTTCCCATGTATTTTACCAGGAAAGATAGATAGGGCAGCCTACAAAAGTAAGTACGCTCCTAACCATACCCAAGTATTCCGAGTTTGTTGGTGATGTCCATTTTGCTCTATGAGTTTATGGCGACCTAACCCTAACCCTAAGTGGAATTTTCCTCCAATGGGATTTTCCCATGTATTTTACCAGGAAAGATAGATAGGGCAGGCTTCAAAAGTTAGTGCTCTCCTAACCATACTCAAGCACTCCGAGTTTGTTGGTGTTGTCCATTATGCTCTAGGAGTTCATGGTGACCTAACCCCAAGTGGAATTTTCCCACTATGTAATTTTCCCATGTATTTTACCAAGAAAGATCGATAGGGCAGCCTACAAAAGGAAGTACGCTCCTAACCATACCCAAGTATTCCGAGTTTCTTGGCGATGTCCCTATTTCTCTATGAGTTCATGGTGACCTAACCCTAAATGGAATTTTCCTCCAATGGGATTTTCCTATGAATTTTACCAGGAAAGATAGATAGGGTAGCCTACACAAGTAAGTACACTCCTAACCATACCCAAGTATTCCGAGTTTGTTGGTGATGTCCCTATTTCTCTATGAGTTTATGGTGACCTAACCCTAAGTGGAATTTTCCCACTATGTAATTTTCCCATGTATTTTATGAGGAAAGATCGATAGGGCAGACTAAAAAAGGAAGTACGCTCCTAACCATACATAAGCATTCCGAGTTTGTTGGCGATATCCGTTTTGCTCTATGAGTTCATGGTGACCTAACCCTAACCCTACGTGGAATTTTCCTCCAATGGGATTTTCCCATGTATTTTACCAGGAAAGATAGGGTAACCTACAAAAGTAAATGCCCCCCTAACCATACCCAAGCACTCCGAGTTTATTCGCGATGTCCATTTTGCTCTATGAGTTCATGGTGACCTAACCCTAACTCTAAGTGGAATTTTCGTCCAATGGGATTTTCCCATGAATTTTACCACGAAAGATAGATAGGGTAGCCTACAAAAGTAAGTACGCTCCTAACCATACCCAAGTATTCCGAGTTCGTTGGCGATGTCCATTTTGCTCTATGAGTTCATGGTGACCTAACCCTAACCCTACGTGGAATTTTCCCACTATGTAATTTTCCCATGTATTTTACCAGGAAAGATAGATAGGGCAGCCTACAAAAGTAAGTACGCTCCTAACCATACCCAAGTATTCCAAGTTTCTTGGCGATGTCCCTATTTCTCCATGAGTTCATGGTGACCTAACCTTAAGTGGAATTTTCCTCCAATGGGATTTTCCCATGAATTTTACCAGGAAAGATATATAGGGTAGCGTACAAAAGTAAGTCCGCTCCTAACCATACCCAAGTATTCCGAGTTTGTTGGCGATCTCCATTTTGCTCTAAGAGTTCATGGTGACCTAACCCTAACCCTAAGTGGAATTTTCCCACTATGTAATTTTCCCATGTATTTTACTAGGAAAGATCGATAGGGCAGCCTACAAAAGGAAGTACGCTCCTAACCATACCTAAGCATTCCGAGTTTGTTGGCGATATCCGTTTTGCTCTATGAGTTCATGGTGACCTAACCCTAACCCTACGTGGAATTTTCCCACTATGTAATTTTCCCATGTATTTTACTAGGAAAGATCGATAGGGCAGCCTACAAAAGGAAGTACGCTCCTAACCAGACCCAAGTATTCCGAGTTTCTTGGCAATATTCCTATTTCTCTATGAGTTCATGGTGACCTAACCCTAAGTGGAATTTTCGTCCAATGGGATTTTCCCATGAATTTTACCACGAAAGATAGATAGGGTAGCCTACAAAAGTAAGTACGCTCCTAACCATACCCAAGTATTCCGAGTTCGTTGGCGATGTCCATTTTGCTCTATGAGTTCATGGTGACCTAACCCTAACCCTACGTGGAATTTTCCCACTATGTAATTTTCCCATGTATTTTACCAGGAAAGACCGATAGGGCAGCCTACAAAAGGAAGTACGCTCCTAACCATACCCAAGTATTCCGACTTTGTTGGCGATGTCCCTATTTCTCTATGAGTTCATGGTGACCTAACCCTAAGTGGAACCTTCCTCCAATGGGATTTTCCCATGAATTTTACCAGGAAAGATAGATAGGGTAGCCTACAAAAGTAAGTACGCTCCTAACCATACCCAAGTATTCCGAGTTTCTGGGCGATGTCCCTTTTTCTCTATGAGTTCATGGTGACCTAACCCTAAGTGGAATTTTCCTCCAATGGGATTTTCCCATGAATTTTACCAGGAAAGATAGATAGGGTAGCCTACAAAAGTAACTGCCCCCCTAACCATACCCAAGTATTCCGAGTTTGTTGGCGATGTCCATTTTGCTCTATCAGTTCATGGTGACCTAACCCTACGTGGAATTTTCCGAATATGTAATTTTCCCATGTATTTTACCAGGAAAGATCGATAGGCAGTCTAAAAAAGGAAGTACGCTCCTAACCATACCCAAGTATTCCGAGTTTCTGGGCGATGTCCCTATTTCTCTATGAGTTCATGGTGACCTAACCCTAAGTGGAATTTTCCCACTATGTAATTTTCCCATGTATTTTATGAGGAAAGATCGATAGGGCAGACTAAAAAAGGAAGTACGCTCCTAACCATACATAAGCATTCCGAGTTTGTTGGCGATATCCGTTTTGCTCTATGAGTTCATGGTGACCTAACCCTAACCCTACGTGGAATTTTCCTCCAATGGGATTTTCCCATGTATTTTACCAGGAAAGATAGGGTAACCTACAAAAGTAAATGCCCCCCTAACCATACCCAAGCAGTCCGAGTTTATTCGCGATGTCCATTTTGCTCTATGAGTTCATGGTGACCTAACCCTAACCCTAAGTGGAATTTTCCGACTATGGGATTTTCCCATGAATTTTACGAGGAAAGATAGATAGGGCAGGCTTCAAAAGTTAGTGCTCTCCTATCCATACTCAAGCACTCCGAGTTTTTTGGTGTTGTCCATTATGCTCTAGGAGTTCATGGTGACCTAACCCTAAGCCCAAGTGGAATTTTCCCACTATGTAATTTTCCCATGTATTTTACCAGGAAAGACCGATAGGGCAGCCTACAAATGGAAGTACGCTCCTAACCATACCCAAGTATTCCGAGTTTCTTGGCGATGTCCCTATTTCTCTATGAGTTCATGGTGACCTAACCCTAAGTGGATTTTTCCTCCAATGGGATTTTCCCATGAATTTTACCAAGAAAGATAGATAGGGTAGCCTACAAAAGTAAGTCCGCTCCTAACCATACCCAAGTATTCCGAGTTTGTTGGCGATGTCCATTTTGCTCTATGAGTTCATGGTGACCTAACCCTAACCCTACGTCAGTGCTTCTCAATTATTTTCTGTCATGCCCCCCTAGGAAGAAAAAAACATTTCGCGCCCCACCGCGCGACTGTCTATCCAATCGGTTCCTTTGCGTGTGTCACGTGCATCCAATATGACAGTATTTGCCGAGGTCAAACGAGCTCCCCTTTACGGAGCCTCGCGCCCCCCCTGGGGGGCCCGCCCCACTATTTGAGAAGCAGTGCCCTAAGTGGAATTTTCCCAATATGTAATTTTCCCATGTATTTTACCAGGAAAGACCGATAGGGCAGCCTACAAAGGGAAGTACGATCCTAAACATACCCAAGTATTCCGAGTTTCTGGGCGATGTCCCTGTTTCTCTGTGAGTTCATGGTGACCTAACCCTAAGTGGAATTTTCCTCCACTGGGATTTTCCCATGTATTTTACCAGGAAAGATAGGATAGCCTACAAAGGTAAATGCCCCCCTAACCATACCGAAGCACTCTTAGTTTATTCGCGATGTCCATTTTGCTCTATGAGTTCATGGTGACCTAACCCTAACCCTAAGTGGAATTTTCCGACTATGTAATTTTCCCATGTATTTTAAGAGGAAAGATAGATAGGGCAGGCTTCAAAAGTTAATGCTCTCCTATCCATACTCAAGCACTCCGAGTTTGTTGGTGGTGTCCATTATCCTCTAGGAGTTCATGGTGACCTAACCCTAACCCCAAGTGGAATTTTCCCACTATGTAATTTTCCCATGTATTTTACCAGGAAAGAACGATAGGGCAGCCTACAAAAGGAAGTACGCTCCTAACCATACCCAAGTATTCCGAGTTTGTTGGCGATGTCCATTTTGCTCTATGATTTCATGGTGACCTAACCCTAACCCTAAGTGGAATTTTCCCACTATGTAATTTTCCCATGTATTTTACCAGGAAAGATCGATAGGGCAGCCTACAAAAGGAAGTCATCTCCTAACCATACCCAAGTATTCCGAGTTTGTTGATGATGTCCCTATTTCTCTATGAGTTCATGGTGACCTAACCCTAAGTGGAATTTTCCTCCAATGGGATTTTCCTATGAATTTTACCAGGAAAGATAGATAGGGTAGCCTACAAAAGTAAGTCCGCTCCTAACCATACCCAAGTATTCCGAGTTCGTTGGCGATGTCCATTTTG
>NW_024099405.1:0-9022 GCF_016545835.1 Crotalus tigris
GTGATATTGGCCCAGGCCTACCTTTTGAAGGAAAGGTCAGATATGGGAAACACATGTTTTTTCGGATTCCCCAACCTGTGGGGAACCTGAGTATATGCATACATTTCGAATTTGAGGTCAGTTTCACATGTTGAGTTTTCATGCTTAATTGGCTATTTGCCAACAATTGTGATATTGGCCCAGGCCTACCTTTTGGAGGAAAGGTCAGATACGGAAAAGACATGTTTTTTTGGGTTCCCCACCCTTTCGGGAACCTGAGTATACGCATACATTTCGAATTTGAGGTCAGTTTTCACATTTTGATTTTTCATGCTTATTGGCCATTTTGCCCACAAATGCGCTATAGGCCCAGGCTAGCTTTTAAGAAAGGTTCGGATAACGGAAACACATGTGTTTCGGGTTTCCCCAAACCTGTGGACCTGATATATGCATACTTTTCAAATTTGAGTCAGTTTCACATTTTGAGTTTCCTGCTTAATTGGCTAATTTGCCAACAATTGTGATATTGGCCCAGTCCTACCTTCTTGAAGGAAAGTTTCTATTATGGAAAACACATATTTTTTCGGGTTCCCCAACCTGCTGTGGGGAACCTGAGTATATGCATACATTTCGAATTTGAGGTCAGTTTCACATTTTGAGTTTTCCTTCTTAATTGGCTTATTTGCCAACAATTGTGATATTGGCCCAGGCCTACCTTTTGAAGGAAAGGTCAGATACGGAAAACACATGTTTTTTCAGGTTCCCCAACCTGTGGGGAACCTGAGTATATGCATACATTTCGAATTTGAGGTCAGTTTCACATTTTGAGTTTTCATGCTTAATTGGCCATTTGCAAACAATTGTGAGAATGGCCAAGGCTTACCTTTTGAAGGAAAGGTTGCTTATGCCGGAACAAATGTTTTTTAGGTTCCCCCATTCTTTGGGAACCTGAGTATATGCAACATTCGAATTTGATGTCAGTTTCCACATTTTGAGTTTTTCATGCTTAATTGGCCTATTTTGCCAACAATTGTTAGATGGCCGCAGGCCTACCTTTTGAAGGAAATGTCAGATACGGAAAACACATGTTTTGTTGGGTTCCACAAAGTGTGGGGAAACTGAGTATATGCATACATTTCGAATTTGAGGTCAGTTTCACATTTTGAGTTTTCATGCTTAATTGGCCATTTGCCAACAATTGTGAGATTGGCCCAGGCCTACCTTTTGAAGGAAAGGTCAGATATGGGAAACACATGTTTTTTCGGATTCCCCAACCTGTGGGGAACCTGAGTATATGCATACATTTCGAATTTGATGTCAGTTTCACATTTTGAGTTTTCATGCTTAATTGGCTTATTTGCCAACAATTGCGATATTGGCCCAGGCCTACCTTTTGAAGGAAAGGTCCGATATGGAAAACACATGTTTTTTCGGGGTCCCCAACCTGTGCGGAACCTGAGTATATGCATACATTTCGAATTTGAGGTCAGTTTCACATTTTGATTTTTCATGCTTAATTGGCCATTTGCCAACAAATGCGATATAGGCCCAGGCCTAGCTTTTGAAGGAAAGGTCGGATACGGAAAACACATGTTTTTTCGGGTTCCCCAACCTGTGGGGAACCTGAGTATATGCATACTATTCAAATTTGAGGTCAGTTTCACATTTTGAGTTTTCCTGCTTAATTGGCTTATTTGCCAACAATTGTGATATTGGCCCAGGCCTACCTTTTGAAGGAAAGGTTCTATATGGAAAACACATATTTTTTCGGGTTCCCCAACCTGTGGGGAACCTGAGTATATGCATACATTTCGAATTTGAGGTCAATTTCACATTTTGAGTTTTCATGCTTAATTGGCCATTTGCCAACAATTGTGTTATTGGCCCAGGCTTACCTTTTGAAGGAAAGGTCAGATACGGAAAACACATGTTTTTTCGGGTTACCCAACCTGTGGGGAACCTCAGTATGTGCATACATTTCGAATTTGAGGTCAGTTTCACATTTTGAGTTTTCATGCTTAATTGGCTTATGTGCCAACAATTGTGATATTGGCCCAGGCCTGCATTTTGAAGGAAAGGTCTGATACGGAAAACACATGTTTTTTCGGGTTACCCAACCTGTGGGGAACCTGAGTATATGCATACATTTCGAATTTGAGGTCAGTTTCACATTTTGAGTTTTCATGCTTAATTGGCCTTTTGCCAACAATTGTGAGATTGGCCCAGGCTTACCTTTTGAAGGAAAGGTTGGATACATAAAACACATGTTTTTTCGCGTTCCCCAACCTGTGGGGAACCTGTGTATATGCATACATTTCGAATTTGAGGTCAGTTTCACATTTTGCGTTTTCATGCTTAATTGGCTTAATTGCCAACAACTGAGATATTGGCCCAGGCCTACCTTTAGAAGGAAAGGTGAGATACGGAAAACACATGTTTTTTCGGGTTCCCAAACCTGTGGGGAACCTGTGTATATGCATACATTTCGAATTTGAGGTCAGTTTCACATTTTGCGTTTTCATGCTTAATTGTCTTAATTGCCAACAACTGAGATATTGGCCCAGGCCTACCTTTAGAAGGAAAGGTGAGATACGGAAAACACATGTTTTTTCGGGTTCCCAAACCTGTGGGGAACCTGTGTATATGCATACATTTCGAATTTGAGGTCAGTTTCACATTTTGCGTTTTCATGCTTAATTGGCTTAATTGCCAACAACTGAGATATTGGCCCAGGCCTACCTTTAGATGGAAAGTTTGGATATGGAACACACATGTTTTTTCGGGGTCCCCAACCTGTGGGGAACCTGAGTATATGCATACATTTCACCGAATTTTTTTTTTTTTTGGAGGCAGTTTCACATTTTGAGTTTTCCATGCTTAATTGGCCATTTGCCAACGATTGTGAGATGGATTGGCCCAGGCTTACCTTTTGAAGGAAAGTTTGAATGCGGAAAACACTTGTTTTTTCGGGTTTCCCAACCTGTGGGGAACCTGAGTATATGCATACATTTCGAATTTGAGGTCAGTTTCACATTTTGAGTTTTCATGTTTAATTGGCTTATTTGCCAACAATTGTGATATTGGCCCAGGCCTACCTTTAGAAGGAAAGTTTGGATATGGAACACACATGTTTTTTCGGGTTCCCCACCCTGTGGGGAACCTGAGTATATGCATACATTTCGAATTTGATGTCAGTTTCACATTTTGAGTTTTCATGCTTAATTGGCCATTTGCCAACAATTGTGATATTGGCCCAGGCTTACCTTTTGAAGGAAAGGTCAGATACGGAAAACACATGTTTTTTCGGGTTCCCCAACCTGTGGGGAACCTGAGTATATGCATACATTTCGAATTTGAGGTCAGTTTCACATTTTGAGTTTTCGTGCTTAATTGGCCATTTGCCCAAAATTGTGATATTGGCCCAGGCTTACCTTTTGAAGGAAATGTCAGATACGGAAAACACATGTTTTTTCGGGTTCCCCAACCTGTGGGGAACCTGAGTATATGCATGCATTTCGAATTTGAGGTCAGTTTCACATTTTGAGTTTTCATGCTTAATAGGCAATTTGCCAACAAATGCGATATAGGCCCATCCTAGCTTTTGAAGGAAAGGTCGGATACGGAAAACACGTGTTTTTTTCGGGTTCCCACAACCTGTGGAACCTTAGTATATGCTTATCATTTCGAAATTTGAGGTCATTTCACATTTTGGAAAGTTTTCAGTGCTTAATTTGGCTTAATTGCAACCAACTGAGGGATATTGGCGCTAGGCCTACCTTTAGAAGGACTAGGTGAGATCGGAAACACATGTTTTTTCGGGTTCCCCAACCTGTGGGGAACCTGAGTATATGCATACATTTCGAATTTGAGGTCAGTTTCACATTTTGCGTTTTCATGCTTAATTGGCTTAATTGCCAAAACGAGATATTGGCCCAGGCCTACCTTTAGAAGGAAAGTTTGGATATTGAACACACATGTTTTTTCGGGTTCCCCACCCTGTGGGGAACCTGAGTATATGCATACATTTCGAATTTGATGTCAGTTTCACATTTTGAGTTTTCATGCTTAATTGGCTATCTGCCAACAATTGTGATATTGGCCCAGGCCTATCTTTTGAAAGAAAGATTGGATATGGAAAACACATGTTTTTTCGGGTTCCCCAACCTGTGGGCAACCTGAGTATACGCATACATTGCGAATTTGAGGTCAGTGTCACATTTTGAGTTTTCATGTTTAATTGGCTTATTTGCCAACAATTGTGACATTGGCCCAGGCCTACCTTTTGAAGGAAATGTCAGATACGGAAAACACATGTTTTTTCGGGTTCCCCAACCTGTGGGGAACCTGAGTATATGCATGCATTTCGAATTTGAGGTCAGTTTCACATTTTGAGTTTTCATGCTTAATAGGCCATTTGCCAACAAATGCGATATAGGCCCATCCTAGCTTTTGAAGGAAAGGTCGGATACGGAAAACACATGTTTTTTCGGGTTCCCCAACCTGTGGGAACCTGAGTATATGCTTACATTTCGAATTTGAGGTCAGTTTCACATTTTGAGTTTTCATGCTTAATTGGCTTAATTGCCAACAACTGAGATATTGGCCCAGGCCTACCTTTAGAAGGAAAGGTGAGATACGGAAAACACATGTTTTTTCGGGTTCCCCAACCTGTGGGGAACCTGAGTATATGCATACATTTCGAATTTGAGGTCAGTTTCACATTTTGCGTTTTCATGCTTAATTGGCTTAAGTGCCAAAAACTGAGATATTGCCCCAGGCCTACCTGTAGAAGGAAAGTTTGGATATGGAACACACATGTTTTTTCGGGTTCCCCACCCTGTGGGGAACCTGAGTATATGCATACATTTCGAATTTGATGTCAGTTTCACATTTTGAGTTTTCATGCTTAATTGGCCATTTTCCAACAATTGTGATATTGGCCCAGGCTTACCTTTTGAAGGAAAGGTCAGATACTGAAACCCATGTTTTTCGGTTCCCCAACCTGTGGGGACCCTGATATAATGCATACATTTCGAATTTGGAGGTCAGTTTCACATTTTGAGTTTTCATGCTTAATTGGCCATTTGGGCCCACAATTGTGATATTGGCCCAGGCTTACCTTTTGAAGAAATGTCAGATACGGAAAACACATGTTTTTTCGGGTTCCCCAACCTGTGGGGAACCTGAGTATATGCATACATTTCGAATTTGAGGTCAGTTTCACATTTTGAGTTTTCATGCTTAATAGGCCATTTGCCAACAAATGCGATATAGGCCCAGGCCTAGCTTTTGAAGAAAAGGTCGGATACGGAAAACACATGTTTTTTCGGGTTTCCCAACCTGTGGGGAACCTGAGTATATGCATACATTTCGAATTTGAGGTCCGTTCACATTTTGAGTTTTCATGCTTAATTGGTCATTTGCCAACAATTGTGATATTGGCCCAGCCTACCTTTTGAAGGAAAGGTTCGATACGGAAAACACATGTTTTTTTGGATTCCCTAACCTGTGGGGAATCTGAGTATATGCATACATTTCGAATTTGAGGTCAGTTTCACACATTTTGAAGTTTTCATGCTTATTGGCAATTTGCCAACATTGTGGATATTGACCCAGGCCTACCTTTTGAAGGAAAGGTTGGATATGGAAAACAGATGTTTTTTCGGGTTCCCAAACCTGTGGGGAACCTGAGTATCTGCATACATTTCGAATTTGAGGTCAGTTTCACATTTTGAGTTTTCATGCTTAATTGGATTATGTGGCAACAATTGTGATATTGGCCCAGGCCTACCTTTTGAACGAAAGGTCCAATACGGAAAACACATGTTTTTTCGGGTTCCCCAACCTGTGGGGAACCTGAGTATATGCATACATTTCGAATGTGAGGTCAGTTTCACATTTTGAGTTTTCATGCTTAATAGGCCATTTGCCAACAATTGTGATATTGGCCCAGGCTTACCTTTTGAAGGAAAGGTCAGATACGGAAAACACATGTTTTTTCGGGTTCCCCAACCTGTGGGGAACCTGAGTATATGCATACCTTTCGAATTTGAGGTCAGTTTCACATTTTGAGTTTTCATGCTTAATTGGCTATTTGCCAACAATTGTGATATTGGCCCAGGCCTATCTTTTGAAAGAAAGATTGGATATGGAAAACACATGTTTTTTCGTGTTCCCCAATCTTTGGGCAACTTGAGTATATGCATACATTTCGATTTGAGGTCAGTTTCACATTTTGAGTTTTCATGCTTAATTGGCTATTTGCCAACAATTTTGATATTGGCTCAGGCCTATCTTTTGAAAGAAAGATTGGATATGGAAAACACATGTTTTTTCGGGTTCCCCAACCTGTGGGCAACCTGAGCATATGCATACATTTCGAATTTGAGGTCAGTTTCACATTTTGAGTTTTCATGCTTAATTGGCCATTTGCCAACAAATGCGATATAGGCCCAGGCCTACCTTTTGAAGGAAAGGTTTGATACGGAAAACACATGTTTTTTCGGGTTCCCTAACCTGTGGGGAACCTGAGTATATGTATACATTTCGAATTTGAGGTCAGTTTCACATTTTGAGTTTTCATCCTTAATTGGCCATTTGCCAACAATTGTGAGATTGGCCCAGGCTTATCTTTTGAAGGAAAGGTCAGATACGGAAAACACATGTTTTTTCGGGTTCCCCAACCTGTGGGGAACCCGAGTATATGCATACATTTCGAATTTGAGGTCAGTTTCACATTTTGAGTTTTCATGCTTAATTGGCTTATTTGCCAACAATTGTGTTATTGGCCCAGGCCTACCTGTTGAAGGAAAGGTCTGATACGGAAAACACATGTTTTTTCGGGTTACCCAACCTGTGGGGAACCTGAGTATATGCATACATTTCGAATTTGAGGTCAGTTTCACATTTTGAGTTTTCATGCTTAATTGGCCATTTGCCAACAACTGTGAGATTGGCCCAGGCTTACCTTTTGAAGGAAAGGTGGGATACATAAAACACATGTTTTTTCGCGTTCCCCAACCTGTGGGGAACCTGAGTATATGCATACATTTCGAATTTGTGGTCAGTTTCACATTTTGAGTTTTCAGGCTTAATTGGCCATTTGCCAACAATTGTGATATTGGCCCAGGCTTACATTTTGAAGGAAAGGTCAGATACGGAAAACACATGTTTTTTCGGGTTCCCCAACCTGTGGGGAACCTGAGTATATGCATACATTTCGAATTTGAGGTCAGTTTCACATTATGAGTTTTCATGCTTAATTGGCTTATTTGCCAACAATTGTGTTATTGGCCCAGGCCTACCTTTTGAAGGAAAGGTCTGATACGGAAAACACATGTTTTTTCGGTTTACCACACTTGTGGGGAACCTGAGTATATGCATACATTTCGAATTTGAGGTCAGTTTCACATTTTGAGTTTTCATGCTTAATTGGCCATTTACCAACAATTGTGAGATTGGCCCAGGCTTACCTTTTGAAGGAAAGGTGGGATACATAAAACACATATTTTTTCGCGGTCCCCAACCTGTGGGGAACCTGAGTATATGCATACATTTCGAATTTGAGGTCAGTTTCACATTTTGAGTTTTCATGCTTAATAGGCCATTTGCCAACAAATGCGATATAGGCCCAGGCCTAGCTTTTGAAGGAAAAGTTCGGATACGGAAAACACATGTTTTTTCGGGTTCCCCAACCTGTGGGAACCTGAGTATATGCATACATTTCGAATTTGAGGTCAGTTTCACATTTTGAGTTTACATGCTTAATTGGCCATTTGCCAACAATTGTGATATTGGCCCAGGCTTATCTTTTGAAGGAAAGGTCAGATACGGAAAAGACATGTTTTTTCGGGTTCCCCACCCTGTGGGGAACCTGAGTATATGCATACATTTCGAATTTGAGGTCAGTTTCACATTTTGCGTTTTCATGCTTAATTGGCTTAATTGCCAACAACTGAGATATTGCCCAGCCTACCTTTAGAAGTACGTTGGTATGGAACCACATATTTTTTTTTTTTCGGTTCCCCACCCTGTGGGGAACCTGGCAGTATATGCATAATTTCGAATTTGATGTCAGTTTTCACTTTGAGTTTTTCATGCTAGTTGGCCATTTGCCAACAATTGTGATATTGGCCCAGGCTTACCTTTTGAAGAGAAAAGGTCAGATACGGAAAACCAGTTTTTTTCGGTCCCCACCTGTGGGGAACCTGAGTATATGGCATACATTTCGAATTTGAGGTCAGTGGTCCATTTTTGAGTTTTCATGCTTAATTGGCCATTGGCGAACAAATGTGATATTGGCCCAGGCCTACCTTTTGAAGGAAAGGTTGGATACGTTAAACACATGTTTTTTCGGGTTCCCCAACCTGTGGCAACCTGAGTATATGCATACATTGCGAATTTCAGGTCAGTTTCACATTTCGAGTTTTCATGCTTATTTGCCAACAATTGTTATATTGGCCCAGGCCTACCTTTTGAAGGAAAGGTCAGATACGGAAAAAACATGTTTTTTTGGGTTACCCAACCTGTGGGGAACCTGAGTATATGCATACATTTCGAATTTGAGGTCAGTTTCACATTTTGAGTTTTCATGCTTAATTGGCCATTTGCCAACAATTGTGAGAATGGCCCAGGCTTACCTTTGGAAGGAAAGATTGGATGCGGAAAACAAATGTCTTTTCGGGTTCCCCATTCTTTGGGGAACCTGAGTATACGCATACATTTCGAATTTGAGGTCAGTTTCACATTTTGAGTTTTCATGCTTAATTGGCCATTTGCCAACAATAGTGAGATTGGCCCAGGCTTAACTTTTGAAGGAAAGGTGGAATACCGAAAACACATGTTTTTTTGGGTTCCCCAAGCTGTGGGAACCTGGGTATATGCATACATTTCGAATTTGAGGTCAGTTTCACATTTTGCGTTTTCATGCTTAATTGGCTTAATTGCCAACAACTGAGATATTCGCCCAGGCCTACCTTTTGAAGGACAGGTCTGATACGGAAAACACATGTTTTTTCGGGTTACCCAACCTGTGGGCAACCTG
>NW_024099406.1:0-6680 GCF_016545835.1 Crotalus tigris
ATTTTTCTTGCAGATGAGGAGGAATCTGTGAAAAAAAACCCAACAAATGTTCCCTGGTTTGGGAGGCGAGTAGGATTTATGGTATGGTCTAACTGAGGCGTTTGGTGATTCCCAGCGTCACTAAGAAAGTCCTGGTTTTATTATGCCCCCTTAGCGACAGGACAGAGAAACACCTTCAGGAACTGAACTGTGGGTGCTCTGTACAATTGGCCCTTCAGAGCACCCCTCCTCTTTAATTCAAAAAGTGGGAGAGGTCAGGAGCGGAGCTTTGGCGAGGTGAAGTTCAAGCAGCGTGCTGCTGAAAACATGGCACGGGAGCATTTTAAGAAACACGGCACTGAGCGTTATTGGGATCTAGGCTCTGAGCGAGTCATTCCTAGAACCCGCAGACTGACGGCCTTTTCTGAAGCCCCTTCTCACATTTCTGGGCGTTTGACATAAAGGGCAAGAAGTGAGCAGAAACATTTAAGACTCTAAGGCCCGCCCCCGCGCCCCCCTCATTCCCACAAATTCCTCCCCGTACCATGCACACAATTAAGGAAATATTTTTCCGAATCCAAAGACACGGCTTTTTTGGTTTTAATGTTTGCTTTGGGACTAAGAGGACAGCGTCATGTGAGAGAGATCTTCAGCTCCCCACTGGCCACGAGGACACCTTCAGTCAGTCTTGGGGTTTATCATCCGCCCGCAGAGTGCCAAGGAGAGGATATTAAAATGTCTGGCCTCACGAAAAAAATGCTATTTCTACTCTTAGGAAAGCTCAGTCTTAAGTACCTGGCTGGTCCCCACAACACCCCATTTAACCTTTTGTTGCTGCAGAGAGAGAGAGAGACATCGTTTAAGCTCAGCTGGAGCTCACGTCTCTTATTCCGTTGGTAGCCGCTTTGCGTGGGTTGGTCGTAGCCGAGGGATATTTAAAAACAGCGGGGAAAGTGCACAGGAGGCCCGCTTAGGCTCCCATCGCCTGTTTCCTGGGAGAGGGGAAGTCATTTATTGAGAAGAATTGAGTCCTACGGTTAAAGAAGGCATAGCAGCCAGAAAAGGAACTAAACCCTTTTAACATGATTTTAAGATGATTATTATTTTTTATTTATCTATTGAAGCTATTGCGTGCTATTAAGGGTCAAAAAACAGTGCCATCCATCCCGTGGTTGAGGCAGGCCCAGCAGCCATTACAAAACTTGTCAATGGCATTTTAAGGCTACTCTTTCTTATTAAAACCTTATTAATATTAATAGGACATCAAGTCCTCCTAACTAGGTTGAAGGCTTTTTGAGCAGATTTCTTCTTCCGCGCCTGATGCCTTGCAGCAATCGGGCTCCCCTGGCCCTGTTACTTAAGGTGTTAATACGTTAATAAGACAGAGAATATCGTAAATTTTAAAAGCCATTAAAAGCGTTTTTCTTTGTGGCGGCAATGACCGTTTTGACCACAGGAGGGACAGAGCTTGCGTCCAGTAGATTAACGTTGAGGCCTTGTGCCCAGCATCGGGACACCGAGAAGCTAAGCCGCAAAGCGCAGAGCGTCTCCACTCTATGCTCCTGCCAAAGGGACGGGCGGCTTCCCTCGGCCTTCGGCGCATGTCCGCCGGCTGGTTCTTCACCAGCAATCCAGCACTCTCCCAGAGGCCTTCTCGGCACTTGGGGGCTTTCTGTCCCTCGTTCTCGGCGGTTCCCCGGGTCCTGTGAGAAAAGCACCTTTCCAAGATGGCCGACTTCCGGCCCTTCGTTCTTAATCGTTCCCCCAATTTCCTTTCACAGAAGACCTTCTCTGCATGTCGGACTTTCCGTCCGCTCAAATCCGCCGTCCACCGGGGCCTTTGAAAAACGGCCTTTCCCGTCGTGGTGGTGGTGGTGGAAGGGAGGGAAGGAGAGGCGAGCGGGCAGGTTGTATGACACTCTGCCTTTGCAAGGGGCTGCTAAATCCAGCAGTGCTCAGGCAATGTGAGGAGAGGGGGGGGGGAGGAAATGCCAGGGTTGGCGGTTCAGGAAGGGTGCACTGTCCCGAGGCACCGACACGGTTCTTCCGGGCCTGCTTTTTGGGGCGGAGGGTTGGGGGGAGAAGGCAGAACACATCTGCCCATTTGCAGAACGGATGTGGCAGAAATAGCATCCCTGGGCGCAACCTGGAGTAAAGAAAACCGGTTTCAGGCCATTGTGTCAGGGTAGGCCAAGTCTTCAGAAACGTGGGCTTTGACAAGCAGCACAGGGAACTCGTCTCTCTGGCTTTTCCTTTGAGAGTGGCTCTGTGTTTATGGTTGGGACCTCCTCCCAGTTATTGTGTTTGCGAAGCTGTGCTTCGTCGCTTGTCGCGATGCTGTTTGTCAGTTGTATCTTTTCTGCTTTCTTTCCAAGGTCCCAAAGCACAGGAGAAATTTAAGCGGCTCACATTACACCGAATAAAATGGGATGAGCAGAAAGGAGATGGTAAGACAGTTTTAAAGTAATCAAATGACCTAGAAAGGGGCGAGCCCAACGTGGATGGCTTCGTGAACTGGTCCTTTACTGTCGCCAAAGGTTCGCTTCTTTTCATGAGCTGCTGAAGCTTGCAGAGGTCTGTATCCTGCCTTTTTCTAAGGACGGACAGAATTCTCACCTTCTCTGTATGCTAAAGGATGTTTCCGATCGGAACCGACTCGATTACTTTGGCACAGACACATCCATCTCATTTTGTTTCATCCCCCATTCTTACACCCTAAGCAGTTTATTTTTTCTTGGTCAGATAGAGGAATCTGTGAAAAAAAACCCAACAAATGTTCCCTGGTTTTGGGAGCGATAGTAATTTATGGTCTGGTCTAACTGAGGCGTTTTGATTCCCAGCGTCACTAAGAAAGGTCCTGGTTTTTATTATGCCCCCTTAGCGACAGGACAGAGAAACACCTTCAAGAACTGAACTGTGGGTGCTCTGTACAATTGTACCCTTCAGAGCACCCCTCCTCTTTAATTCAAAAGGGGAGAGGTCAGGAGCGGAGCTTTGGCGAGGTGAAGTTCAAGCAGCGTGCTGCTGAAAACATGGCACGGGAGCATTTTAAGAAACACGGCACTGAGCGTTATTGGGATCTAGGCTCTGAGCGAGTCATTCCTAGAACCCGCAGACTGACGGCCTTTTCTGAAGCCCCTTCTCACATTTCTGGGCGTTTGACATAAAGGGCAAGAAGTGAGCAGAAACATTTAAGACTCTAAGGCCCGCCCCCGCGCCCCCCTCATTCCCACAAATTCCTCCCCGTACCATGCACACAATTAAAGGAAATATTTTTCAGATCCCAAGAACGGCTTTTGGTTTTAATGTTTGGCTTTGGACTAACAGGACACGCGTGTGAGAGAGATCTTCAGCTTCCCCGCTGCCACAAGTACACCTTCAGTCAGTCTTGGGGTTTTATCATTCCTGCCCTGCAGGAGTGCCAAGGAGAGGATATTAAAATGTCTGTCTCTAAAAAATGCCATTCTACTCTTAGGAAAGCTCAGGTCTTTCAGATACCTTGCTGGTCCCCACACACCCCATTTAATCCTTTTTGTTGCTGCAGAGAGACATTCGGTTAAGCTCTAGCTGGAGCTCCACGTCTCTTATTCCGTCGGTAGCCGCTTTGCTTGGGTTGGTCGTAGCCGAGGGATATTTAAAAACAGCGAGGAAAGTGCACAGGAGGCCCGCTTAGGCTCCCCTCGCCTGTTTCCTGGGAGAGGGGAAGTCATTTCTTGAGAAGGAATTGAGTCCTCCGTTAAAGAATGCATAGCAGCCAAGAAAAGGAAATTAAACCCTTGTAACATGATTTTTAAATGATATTAATTTTGTTATTTATCTATTGAAGCTATTGCGTGCTATTAAGGGTCAAAACATGGCCATCCATCCCGTGGTTGAAGCAGGCCCAGCAGCCATTACAAAACTTGTCAATGGCATTTTAAGGGCTACTCTTTCTTAGTAAAACCTTATTAATATTAATAGGGCATCAGAGTCCTCCTGAACTAGGTTGAAGGCTTTTGAAGCAGATTTCTTCTTCCGCGCCTGTGCCTTGCAGCAATCGGGCCTCCCCTGGCCCTGTTAATAAGGTGTTAATACCGTTAATAAAGACAGAGAATATCGTAATTTTAAAATGCCATTAAAATCGTTTATTTCTTTTGCTGGCGGCAATACCCGTTTTTGACCACAGGAGGGCAGAGCTTTGCGTCCCGTAGCATTAACGTTGAGGCCTTTTGCCCAGCATCGGGACACCGAGAAGCTAAGCCGCAAAGCGCAGAGCGTCTCCACTCTATGCTCCTGCCAAAGGGAAGGGCGGCTTCCCTCGGCCTTCGGCGCATGTCCGCCGGCTGGTTCTTCACCAGCAATCCAGCAATCTCCCAGAGGCCTTCTCGGCAAGTGGGGGCTTTCTGTCCCTCGTTCTCGGCGGTTCCCCGGGTCCTGTGAGAAAAGCACCTTTGCAAGATGGCCGACTTCCGGCCCTTCGTTCTTAATCGTTCCCCCAATTTCCTTTCACCGAAGACCTTCTCTGCATGTCGGACTTTCCGTCCGCTCAAATCCGCCGTCCACCGGGGCCTTTGAAAAACGACCTTTCCCGTCGTGGTGTGGTGGAAGAGTAAGAGATGGCGAGCGGGCCGGGTTGTATTAACCCTCTGCCTTTGGCAGGGCTGTAACTTCCAGCAGCTCCAGCAATTGTGAGAGTGGGGGGAAATGCAGGGTTGCGGTTCAGTAAGTTGAACTTGTCCCGAGGCACCGACGGTTCTTCCGGCCTGCTTTTTGTGTGGCGAGGGTTGGGGGAAATGCAGAACCACCTCTGCCCATTTGCAGAACGGATGTGCGAAATAGCATCCACTTGGCCAACCTGGGAGTAAAGAAAAACCGGTTTCAGGCCATTGTGTCAGGGTAGGCCAAGTTTTCAGAAACGTGGGCTTTGACCAGCAGCACAGGGAACTCGTCTCTCTGGCTTTTCCTTTGAGAGTGGCTCTGGGTTTATGGTTGGGACCTCCTCCCAGTTATTGTGTTTGCGAAGCTGTGCTTCGTCGCTTGTCGCGATGCTGTTTGTCAGTTGTATCTTTTCTGCTTTCTTTCCAAGGTCCCAAAGCACAGGAGAAATTTAAGCGGCTCACGTTACACCGAATAAAATGGGATGAGCAGAAAGGAGATGGTAAGAAAGTTTTAAAGTAATCAAATGACCTAGAAAGGGGCGATCCCAACGTGGATGGCTTCGTGAACTGGTCCTTTACTGTCGCCAAAGGTTCGCTTCTTTTCATGAGCTGCTGAGCTTGCAGAGGTCTGTATCCTGCCTTTTCTAAAGGAAGGGCAGAATTCTCACCTTCTGTATGAATAAAGGATGTTTCCGATCTGACCGATCTCGAGTGTACTTTTGCACATACACATCCATCTTCAGTTGTTTCCCCATTCTTACACCCTAAGCAGTTTATTTTTCTTGCAGATGAGGAGGAATCTGTGAAAAAAACCCAACAAATGTTTCCTCTGGTTTGGGAGCGAGTATATTATGGTATGGTCTACCTGGGCTTTTTGGTGATATCCCCATCGTCACTAGAGTCATGGTTTTTATCTGCCCCCTTAGCGACAGACAGGAGAAACACCTTCAGGAACGTGAACTGTGGTGCGCTGTACAATTGTCCCTTCAGAGCACCCCTCCTCGTTAATTCAAAAAGTGGGAGAGGTCAGGAGCGGAGCTTTGGCGAGGTGAAGTTCAAGCAGTGTGCTGCTGAAAACATGGCACGGGAGCATTTTAAGGAACACGGCAGTGAGCGTTATTGGGATCTAGGCTCTGAGCGAGTCAGTCCTAGAACCCGCAGACTGACGGCCTTTTCTGTAGCCCCTTCTCACATTTCTGGGCGTTTGACATAAAGGGCAAGAAGTGAGCAGAAACATTTAAGACTCTAAGGCCCGCCCCCGCGCCCCCCTCATTCCCACAAATTCCTCCCCGTACAATGCACACAATTAAAGGAAATATTTTTCATATCCAAAGAACGGCTTTTGGTTTTAATGTTTGGCTTTGGACTAACAGGACACGCGTGTGAGAGAGATCTTCAGCTTCCCCGCTGCCACAAGTACACCTTCAGTCAGTCTTGGGGTTTTATCATTCCTGCCCTGCAGGAGTGCCAAGGAGAGGATATTAAAATGTCTGGATCTAAAAAATGCCATTCTACTCTTAGGAAAGCTCAGGTCTTTCAGATACCTTGCTGGTCCCCACACACCCCATTTAATCCTTTTTGTTGCTGCAGAGAGACATTCGGTTAAGCTCTAGCTGGAGCTCCACGTCTCTTATTCCGTTGGTAGCCGCTTTGCTGGGGTTGGTCGTTAGAGATGAGCGCGACGGGGGACACTAGTTAAAAACAGCGAGGAAAAGTCACAGAGGCCCGTGGCTCCATCGCCTGTTTCCTTGGGGAGGGGAAGTCATTTATTGAGAAGAATTGAGTCCTACGGTTAAAGAAGGCATAGCAGCCAGAAAAGGAAATAAACCCTTTTAACATGATTTTAAAATGATGATTATTTTTTATTTATCTATTGAAGCTATTGCGTGCTATTAAGGGTCAAAAAACAGTGCCATCCATCCCGTGGTTGAAGCAGGCCCAGCAGCCATTACAAAACTTGTCAATGGCAATTTAAGGCTACTCTTTCTTATTAAAACCTTATTAATATTAATAGGGCATCATAGTCCTCCTTAACTAGGTTGAAGGCTTTTGAAGCAGATTTCT
>NW_024099407.1:0-5291 GCF_016545835.1 Crotalus tigris
TATGCATATACATGTTTTTTCCGTGTATCAAACCGTTGCGGAACATAACCATATGTCCAAATGTGAAACTGACTTCAAATTCGAAAAGTACGCATATGTTTACGTTCCGCAAAGGTTTGGTACACCGAAAATACATGTATTTTTCCGGATTCTCATTTCTTGGCAAATAACCAAGTAAGCCTGAAAACCCAAAATGTGAAGTTGACTTCCGCAAAGGTTTGGTACTCCGAAAAAACATGTATTTTCCGGATCCGCATTTCTTGGCACATAACCAAGTAAGTCCGAAATGTCCAAATCCGGATCCGCATTTCTTGGCAGATAATCATGTAAGCCTGAAAACCGAAAATGTGAAGCTGACTTCAAATTCGAAATGTACGCATATATTTCTGTTCCGCAAAGGTTTGAAAACGCGGAGAAACATGTGTTTCCCGGATCCGCATTTCTTGGCAGATAACCAAGTAAGCCTGAAAACCCAAAATGTGAAGCTGACTTCAAATTCGAAAAGTACGCATATATGTATGTTCCGCAACGGTTTGGTACTCCGAAAAAACATGTATTTTCCGGATCCGCATTTCTTGGCAGATAACCAAGTAAGCCTGAAAACCCAAAATGTGAAGCTGACTTCAAATTCGAAATGTACGCATATATTTATGTTCCGCAAAGGTGTGGAAACGCGAAGAAACATTTGTTTTACGGATCCGCATTTCTTGGCAGCTAACCAAGTAAGCCCGAAAAGTCCAAATGTGAAACTGACTTCAAATTCGAAAAGTACGCATATATTTATGTTCCGCAAAGTTTTGGTACACCGAAAAAACATGTATTTTCCGGATCCGCATTTCTTGGCAAATGACCAAGTAAGTTTGAAAACCCAAAATGTCAAAATAACTTCAAATTCGAAAAGGACACATATGTTTATGTTCCGCACAGGTTTGGGAACACGAAAAAACATGTGTTTTCCGGATCCGAATTTCTTGGCAAATAACCAAGTAAGCCTGAAAACCCAAAATGTCAAAATGACCTCACATTCGAAAAGTATGCATATACATGTTTTTTCCGTGTACCAAACCGTTGCGGAACATAACCATATGTCCAAATGTGAAACTGACTTCAAATTCGAAAAGTACGCATATGTTTACGTTCCGCAAAGGTTTGGTACACCGAAAATACATGTATTTTTCCGGATTTTCATTTCTTGGCAAATAACCAAGTAAGCCTGAAAACCCAAAATGTGAAGCTGACTTCAAATTCGAAAAGTACGCATATCTTTATATTCCGCAAAAGTTTGGTACACGGAAAAAACATGTGTTTTCCGGATCCGCATTTCTTGGCAGATAACCAAGTAAGCCTGAAAACTCAAAATGTGAAGCTGACTTCAAATTCGAAAAGTACGCATATATTTATGTTCCGCAAAGGTTTGGAAACCCGAAAAAACATGTGTTTTCCGGATCCGCATTTCTTGGCAGATAACCAAGTAAGCCCGAAAAGTCCATATGTGAAACTGACTTCAAATTCGAAAAGGACGCATATGTTTATGTTCCGCACAGGTTTGGGAACCCGAAAAAACATGTTTTCCGGATCCGTATTTCTTGGCAGATAACCAAGTAAACCCGAAAAGTCCAAATGTGAAACTGACTTCAAATTGGAAAAGTACGCATATATTTATGTTCCGCAAAGGTTTGGTACACGGAAAAAACATGTATATGCATACTTTTCTAATTTGAGGTCATTTTGATATTTTGGGTTTTCAGGCTTACTTGGTTATCTGCCAAGAAATGCGGATCCAAAAAACACATGTTTTTTCGGGTTTCCAAACCTTTGCGGAACACAAATATATGGGTACTTTTCGAATTTGAAGTCAGCTTCACATTTTGGGTTTTCAGGCTTACTTGGTTATCTGCCAAGAAATGCGGATCCGGAAAATACATGTTTTTTCCGTCTACCAAACCTTTGCGGAACATAAAGATATGCGTACTTTTCGAATTTGAAGTCAGTTTCACATTTGCACATGTTTATGTTCCGCAAAGGTTTGGTAAATGGAAAAAACATTTATATGCATACTTTTCGAATTTGAGGTCATTTTGACATTTTGGGTTTTAAGGCTTACTTGGTTATCTGCCAAGAAATGCGGATACGGAAAATACATGTTTTTTCTGTGTACCCAACATTTCCGGAACATAAACATATGCGTACTTTTCGAATTTGAAGTCAGTTTCAGATTTGGACTTTTCGGGCTTACTTCGTTATATGCCAAGAAATGCGGATCCGGAAAATACATGTTCTTTCGTTGTACCAAACCTTTGCGGAACATAAATATATGCGTACTTTTCGAACATGAAGTCAGCTTCACATTTGGACTTTTCAGGCTAACTTGGTTATCTGCCAAGAAATGCGGATCCGGAAAATACATGTTCTTTCGGTGTACCAAACCTTTGCGGAACATAAACATATCCGTACTTTTCGAATTTGAAGTCAGCTTCACATTTTGGGTCTTCAGGCTTCCTTGGTTATCTGCCAAGAAATGCGGATCCGGAAAATACATGTTTTTTCGGTGTACCAAACCTTTGCGGAGCATAAAGATATGCGTACTTTTCGAATTTGAAGTCAGTTTCAGATTTGGACATATGTTTATGTTCGCAAAGGTTTGGTACACCGAAAAAACATGTATTTTCCGGATCCGCATTTCTTGGCGGATTTTGTCATTTTGACATTTTGGTTTTTCAGGCTTACTTGGTTATTTGCCAAGAAATGCGGATACGGAAAATACATGTTTTTTCTGTGTACCAAACCTTTGTGGAACATAACCATATGCGTACATTTCGAAGTTGAGGTCATTTTGACATTTTGGGTTTTCAGGCTTAGTTGGTTATTTGCCAAGAAATGCGGATACTGAAAATACATGTTTTTTCGGTGTACCAAACCTTTGCGGAACATAAACATATGTCCAAATGTGAAACTGACTTCAAATTCGAAAAGTACGCATGACGTCAGTTTCACATTTGGACATATGTTTATGTTCCGCAAAGGTTTGGTACACCGAAACATGTATATTCCGGATCCGCATTTCTTGGCAGATAACCAAGAAAGCCCGAAAACACAAAATGTGAAGCTGACTTCAAATTCGAAAAGTACGCATATATTTATGTTCTGCAAAAGTTCGGAAACCCGAAAAAACATGTGTTTTCAGTATCCGCATTTCTTGGCAGATAACCAAGTAAGTCTGAAAACCCAAAATGTCAAAATGACCTCAAATTCGAAAAGTACGTATCTGTTTATGTTCCGCAACGGTTTGGTACACCGAAAAAACATGTGTTTTCCGGATCCGCATTACATGGCAAATAACAAAGTAAGCCTGAAAACCCCAAATGTGCTAACTTCAAATTCGAAAAGTACCCATATATTTATGTTCCGCAAAGGTTTGTTACACCGAAACAACATGTATTTCCCGGATCCGCATTTATTGGGAGATAACCTAGTAAACCCGAAACGTCCAAACGTAAAACTGACTTCAAATTTTGGGTTTTCAGGCTTGCTTGGTTATGTGCCAAGAAATGCGGATACGGAAAATACATATTTTTCTGTGTACCAAACCTTTGCGGAACATAAACATAGGCGTACTTTTCGAATTTGCGGTCATTTTGACATTTTGGGTTTTCAGGCTTACTTGGTTATCTACCAAGAAATGCGGATACGGAAAATACATATTTTTCTGTGTACCAAACCTTTGCGGAACATAAACATAGGCGTACTTTTCGAATTTGAGGTCATTTTGACAATTTGGGTTTTCAGGCTTACTTGGTTATCTGCCAAGAAATGCGTATCCGTAAAACACATGTTTCTTCGCGTTTCCAAACCTTTGCGGAACAGAAATATATGCGTACATTTCGAATTTGATGTCAGCTTCACATTTTGGGTTTTCAGGCTTACTTGGTTATCTGCCAAGAAATGCAGATCCGGAAAATACATGTTTTTCCGGTGTACCAAACCGTTGCGGATCATAAACATATGCGAACTTTTCGAATTTGAGGTCATTTTGACATTTTGGGTTTTCAGGCTTACTTGGTTATCTGCCAAGAAATGCGGATACGGAAAATACATGTTTTTTCTGTGTACCAAACCTTTGCGGAACATAAACATATGCGTACTTTTCGAATTTGAAGTCAGTTTCACATTTGGACTTTTCTGACAAGAAATGCGGATCCGGAAAACACGTTTCTCCGCGTTTCCAAACCTTTGCGGAACAGAAATATATGCGTACATTTCGAATTTGAAGTCAGCTTCACATTTTGGGTTTTCAGGCTTACTTGGTTATCTGCCAAGAAATGCGGATCCGGATTTGGACATTTCGGGCTTTCTTGGTTATGTGCCAAGAAATGCGGATCCGGAAAATACATGTTTTTTCGGAGTACCAAACCTTTGCGGAAGTCAGCTTCACATTTTGGGTTTTCAGGCTTACTTGGTTATCTGCCAAGAAATGCAGATCCGGAAAATACATGTTTTTTCTGTGTACCAAACCTTTGCGGAACATAAACATATGCGTACTTTTCGAATTTGAGGTTATTTTGACATTTTGGGTTTTCAGGCTTACGTGGTTATTTGCCAAGATATGCGGATCCGGAAAATACATGTTTTTTCCGTGTACCAAACCTTTGCGGAACATAAATCTATGCGTACTTTTCGAATTTGAAGTCAGCTTTACATTTTGGGTTTTCAGGCTTACTTGGTTATCTGCCAAGAAATGCGGATCCGGAAAATACATGTTTTTTCGGTGTGCCAAACCTTTGCGGAGCATAAACCTATGCGTACTTTTCGAATTTGAGGTTATTTTGACATTTTGGGTTTTCAGGCTTATTTGGTTATTTGCGAAGAAATTCGGATCCGGAAAATACATGTTTTTTCCGTGTACCAAACCTTTGCGGAACATAAATATATGCGTACTTTTCGTGAATATTGAGGTCATTTTGACATTTTGGGTTGTTCAGGCTTACTTGGTTATTTGCCAAGAAATGCGGATCCGGAAAATACATGTTTTTTCGGGTTTCCAAACCTTTGCGGAACATAAATATATGTTTACTTTTCGAATTTGAGGTCATTTTGACATTTTGGGTTTTCAGGCTTACTTGGTTTTTTGCCAAGATGCGGATCCGGAAAATACCTGTTTTTTCCGTGTACCAAACCTTTCCGGACCATAAACATATGCGTACTTTTCGAATTTGAGGTTATTTTGACATTTTCGGTTTTCAGGCTTACTTGGTTTTTTGCCAAGAAATGCGGATCCGGAAAATACATGTTTT